>NW_027675134.1:0-241118 GCF_904066995.2 Poecilia reticulata | reverse complement strand
AAGCTTAGTTCACAATAGTAGTAGGTATGAATCTCTTCACAGTTTTGAACCTTTTCAGATGAATCTGACCCAGAAGCTGCTCTGTTGAGAATGTTCATTTTGATGTCTATTGGCTGTTCTTTGTCTCGCAGGTGTTCCACGGACCTCTTTTCTAACCACTGTCGGAAGCATTTTAATTTTCCAACTGTGTTTTTCCTTTCCTCTTCCTTCCAACATATCTGGAAAACCATTTACTGTGCATTTTACTATCCATCCCTAAACTCTCCTACGAATTTCTTCAAAAACCAGCATCCCAATAGGTGGCCTGGTTTTTCCGAATTCAGGAGCCTGGTTTACAGTAACCAGAGTTCCCTTTATTTCTTCAACCATCAGTTTACTGCCAAATTGATGTTTGCCTGTCTCTCTTAATCTAGTTTACCAGTAACTAGATCTGTTTTCCACTCACATCTTACGTCCTGTGACCTCTGAACAGTTCTTCTATTGATTTTGTGACATGAATTTTGTGGCATTGATTTTGTGGCTATATATTTGAGAAATCCTACTTCTATCGAGTTCATCAGTAACTCATCTGACTATCATTGAGAATCTGAGAGAATCTCCCCTCTCACTGCTCTGTCTTTCCTGTCTACCTCTCTCCACCGTAAGAGTAAATAACTGGGAAGCTTCACACATCTAAGACGTCATTTTTGAGTAATCTCTTAAGTTTGAAAAGCTTCCATTTAAAAATTGGCCAAAAATAAATACTCAAAACAGGTCAACTAAAACTTGATCTGTATAAATTTTGAAATTGAAAGCAAAGTTTGCTTTCTGCTGAACTACATTGCTCCAATTCTAATTGGACTTAAGTAAAGCTCTAGTCTTGTCTGACAAAATATATTTATAGAGCACTATTGGCATAAAGTCAAAAACAGTAAAAAGAAAAAACGTAAAACTTTGATATTTCTAAGAAGTCTTTTTGAATATTCTGATTTGGACCTGAAGTTTAAAAAACTTCTATTTCAAAATTGGATTATAATTTTCTATTTTAAATAATTTCTGAAACAGATCAACTAAATACTTGATCTGTATACATTTAAAAACTGAAAATTAATCTTCTGAGCTAAATCTTTATTGAACAAAATTCCAATTGGACTGAAGTAAAGCTCAGTTTTTATCTGAGCTGCCTAATTCGTGTTCCTGCTTGCTGCTACTGACGTTGGACTGAACTTCAGGTTTGTTCACAGGTTTGTACTGACTAGCTATTCAACACTAATACATTGATTGTAAGTGCATTGGTGTAGTTTTGTGTTGTATCTGCTTATCTTGAGATAAAAAGATCAACAACGACCATTGGAGTTGCTGTTTCCTGCCTGACCTGTCCAGAAGTCTAAACAACAATGCCCAGAAAGAATCAGCGTTCCCAGGCTCAGAAGCTCAGATGGCAGAAGGAGAAACAGCCTCAGAGCGATAAAGTGACAGGTACTGACTCGGAGAACAAGTCAGTTGGAGAGTCTTTTGAACGACAGCAGGTAAACAATATAAGTGAAAACAGTTTATCTTCTGTGACACTATCTAATGGAAACACTGCCAAACCAGTATTTCAGCATAATGCAAGAGATACAAAAAGTGCATCACAAATGTCTTATGCTGAATGGTGAAAAGGGGACGTGGTTCAGCTCAGCAGTCTCGAGTTAATGTAGAACTTCAGCCATCAGTGATAAATGTGTGTGCCTCACGGAGTCAAGATTCGTTAAAATATGGAAAATACAGGAACAGTCAGTGTATGGCAAACAGTTTGGTTTTTCTGGCTTTTTTCCATGAGAATGAAACAATTACCAGACCAGATCTTGACCTCATTCTGGATAAAGGTGATGCCGTGTACAGACAGGCTAGAGAAAGATTTCTCGTAGCATCCATTTGGCAACTGATGAACTACCAAATGAGGTACTGGCACGCAGGTCAACATATCAGATCGCCATGACTCCAGTACCCGTATGTGGAACATTTGGAGGTGGACAGAGTTTTTCCAAGCCTGGAAAAAGCATTGAGACAATTGTCATCAGATGTACAATATGGGCTGCTGATCATGTCAGCCTTGGCCATTGGGGTTTTTAGAAGCAGATTTGGTGAGTATGGATACTTTGACCCACACACAAGGAACAAAAATGGAATGCCAATGACATGCAATCTTTTAAACTTTGGCACAGCAGTGATGCTGAAATTTTCCCGTCTTAGTGACATGATTCACAGATTAAAATCAGTGTACACAATGCTTAATGTTCCATCATCTTGTGCATTTGAACTCCAGCCCCTCTCATTTTACCAGAGAGACGCTTCAGACACAGTTGGCACCTCTCCACTGTTAAATGAATCCGAGACACCAACTGCTGTTCAGCAAGAGGTTGAGTCTGCTTCCCTGACACAAAACATTCCTGCTCTTGAGTCAAACATCAATGTTGAAGTCATGTGTCCTGTTGCAAGTGGTCCTTCTGATGATGTAATTGAAGGTGTATCTAATGCAGTTAGTTTTATGTCGTCTGTCACACAAGAAAATATAGTACTCCCCATTTCCAGTGAAACAAAAATGCAACCAGTGTCTTTTGGAAATGTCTTTGAAACTGTCAAAGTGCCCTAAAGCGAAAAGACAAAAGATGAAGATGAGACTACTTAAGGCAGAGATACCGAAACAAAGAAAAGAGAATCAAAAAAGGAAGGAAAGAGAAAACTATGCATTAAGCGAGTCCTTCAGAGCAAAGAAAATATCTTATTCTCACAGGAATTTTCAAAACAACCCTGAAAGGAAGCAGAAGAAAAACCTGTACATGAAAAATCTGTATAGACAGAGTTATGAGTTTAAAGAGAAACAGAGATCACGCATCAGAACAGCATACAAAGAGAATGAAAAATTTAAACAGAGACAAAAATACTATGTGAGTAATTTATACAGAAATAATCCTAGATTTCAGGAACGACAGAAAAGCTACATCAGAAATTTATACAGAAATAATCCTAGATTTCAGGAACGACAGAAAAGCTACATGAGAAATTTATACAGAAATAATCCAACATTTAGACAGAGACAGAGGTCTTATAAGACTGAGCTTTATGCAAAAAACAGAGAATTCAGGCTCAGACACAAAGAACTGATGAAATCCCTAATGAGAGACAAATACAATAAAGACAGTTCATTCAGGATGCTGCAAAAGAACAGATGTGCACTGAATGTAAAAAGAAAATACAGACAGATGAAAAGATTTCCTCAGAGAGAAACGGAGAATCTTGAAACATGTGTTGCACAAACTAATACGCCAGAGAACAGACTGATTAATGAAGCCATTTCAGTTTTCAGATTAAATATAAAGGCTGGCCCTACTTATGTGTGCACTGTGTGTCACAAGTCCTCGTTTCCCAACCAAGTAGAACTCTGTAAAAGGTCAAATTATGTAAAGAAACCAGATGTGGTTGAACAGTGTCTAACAGGCAAGTATGTCCATGTTTGCGATGAAAGCTGCACGGATAGACAGTGTACAGTACCTCATGAGAGAAGTCAAGAGTGGATTTGTCACACCTGCCACAGACATCTAAAGAAAGGATACATGCCACCACTAGCAGCAGCAAACAAACTTGACTTGGCAGAAATTCCCAGTGAACTGTCAGATTTGAATATTCTGGAAAGACACCTGATTGCTAAGTGCATACCTTTCGCAAAGATCATTCCTCTTCCAAAAGGCAGACAAAGATTAATAAGGGGAATTTTGTGTGCATACCACCAGAGCTCCAAGAGACAGTCAATGCCTTGCCCCGGCTTAGGAGTGAGTCCCAGGTCCTGAGAGTAAAATTGAAGCAATGTTTGTCCTACAGAGGTCATCAAATTTTTCCGACAGTAACCTGGTCTAAACTAATCTCTGCATTACTAAAACTGAATCAGATTCATCCAGAGTATCAGGACATAAATATTAGACATGAAGCTGAGCTTTGTGACCATGCACTTTGTGATGATGATGACAATGATGATGATAGCGAAGTAAGTATGGATGAGGATGACTATGATGAAGCAGATCTGATGGAAATTGACGAGTATGAGAAAAATGCTTTATGTGAGGCTGAAAATGATCAGGACAATGATTGTGAACAACTCCAGCAACAGATAAATGACGGAGAAGAAGGTGATTTGCCAAATGGAGGATTTGCTATAGAATCATGCCTTCAGCCTCCTGACATATCAGAAGAGATACTTTGTTTCTCTGAAAGTACATACTGCTTGGCGCCGGCACAATCAAATTCACCCGTCAGCTTTTTTAAGACCCCAAATTTGGAATCCATGAGCTTCCCGGTACAATTTCCAACATCAGAGAACACTTTGGACACAAGGAGACTCATTAAAGTGACACCAAGTGGATATTTCAAGTCACGGCTATTTAATGTTGATAATCGCTTTGCCAGAGACCCAACATACTTGTTTTTTGCACAGTTTGTGACAGAGATACACTTGGCTAACAACAGCATGACGATTCAGCTACGAAAAGGAAAGACCAGAACCAGAGATGGTCGCAGAATAACCTCAGGTATGTTGCAGGACAAACGAGAGGTTGAGAAACTGGTGAGAAATAAAGACGCCATGAGATTCATGCAACCTCTAAGAGGTACTCCAGCATACTGGAACAGAGCAACAAAAGACTTGTTCAGTATAATTCTTCAAATTGGCACCCCCTGTTTTTTGTCACGTTTTCAGCTGCGGAGTTCAAATGGCCTGAAATAATTCAAGCCATAAAGAGGCAACAAGGTGAGGAAATTGATGTTGACGCTCTTGACTGGACCGCCAAGTCTGAGATTCTGCGATCCAATCCTGTCACCTGCATGCGTTTATTTGATAAGCGAGTTGAGGCACTTTTCAGAGATTTGTTGCTGTCAGATGCTCAGCCTTTGGGAAGAGTGATTGACTATTTTTACAGAGTTGAGTTTCAGCACAGAGGAAGTCCACACATCCATGCGATGCTATGGGTTGAAGGAGCTCCACAGCTGGATGAGTCAGACGATCAAACTGTGTGTAATTTTGTTGATAAATACATCTCGGCACAGCTTCCTGATCCAGACAGGGAACCAGAACTGTATCGGAAAGTTTCTGAAGTTCAGAGACACAGTAAGAATCACACCAGATCTTGTTTCAAGAGTGTGAACTCTGGTTGTCGATTTGGTTTTCCAAAGCCCCCCTGCAGAAACACAGTGATCTCCAGACCAGGTGAGAACAATGACACTGAAACTGCCAAAGCCAAACTCAGACCTTTGATGCAACTCCTGAACGAACCTGAAGTCGCTTCCATGAGTTTAGAGCAGATCCTTTCTCGGTGTCACTTGACGCTAGAAGAGTATGAATCTTGTCTTCAGACCATGAACAAAAAGACTGCCATCTACTTGAAGCGTGATCCCAAAGATTGCTGGATAAATGCTTACAATCCACATCTGCTTAAAGCTTGGGACAGTAACATTGATGTGTCTTTCATACTAAATGCCTACTCATGTATACAGTATCTAACAAAATACATCACAAAGAAAGAAAGTGGACTGTCAGAGTACCTGAAAACAGTGATTGACAATTCAAACATGGACCGAGTCAATGAGTGTGATGAAATGAAAGCGATCATGCAAGCGTACTCTAAAAAGCGAGAAATTAGTGCTCAGGAGTGTGTTGCTCGAGCCTGTGGATTAAAGATGAAAACTGTTCCCGCAGTGTTGTGTTCATACCCACAGACGATAATCCTGTAAAGATGAGTCGACCAATGTCTTTCTTGGAGGATATCCCATCGGATTCCTGCAATATATGGATGACCAGTTTGACGGATAAGTACAAAGCAAGGCCTGAAATACCCGAATATGAGGAAATGTGTTTGGCTGATTTCGCTGCTACCTGCAGGTTTGTAAGTTCAGAGAAGGCAAGCACTAATGGTGTTTTACCACTTTTAAATCAGCTGAGATTTGTAACAAGGCGAAAAAATGACAAGCCCTCCGTCATCCGCTACTATCATTGTTCTAAAGAGAAGGAACCGGAGCAGTTTTATGCCAGATTACTGAGACTGTACCTTCCTCATCGGTCAGAGTTTGAAATTCGAAGCGTCAGTCTTCCTACCTACGAGTCCTTTTACTCCTCTGGCTGTGTCCGCCTACCAGGTTCAGACCTCCTTGAAACCGTCAAAAGTGTTGTCAAGAGAAACAGAGACAAATATGAGAAAAACAGTGAGGAGATTGAGAGTGCCCTTGAAGAGTTTGAGGAAAGCAGAGACCATGTGATTGATGAGTGGTGTAATCTTGCTCCTGAATCTGAAGTTGTGAGGTTGCAGTGTGACGACGACCTTCAGCCGGCAGAGCCTGAAAACGAACAGGAAAATGTACCAGACTTTTGTCCTCAGTCTTCTGCCGTCAATGAAATGCGAGCCATCAGAGAACCTCCCGCTATGGATCCGAATTTGCTGAGACAAATGTATCAGAACCTGAACCAGAAGCAGGCCTGTATTTTCTATGCCATCAGAGACTTCTGCCTTAAACTTGTGTGCAGTCTGAAACCAGAGCCATTTTTTCTGTATGTAAATGGTGGGGCAGGTACTGGAAAGTCGCATCTGATTCGATGCATTTACTCAGAGGCACGCAAAATACTCAGCAGGCTGCCACGCTTCTCAGAGGATGCTGATATTTCTGCTCCAACTGTTCTGCTCACTTCTTTCACTGGAACGGCAGCTTTCAACATCGGTGGAACAACACTGCACTCTTTGTTTAAACTTCCAAGGTCGTTAAAACCTCCAATTCAAGGTCTTGGCAATCAGTTGGATGAAATCAGGTCAGAACTATTCAACGTTCAAATCTTGATCATTGATGAGATCTCAATGGTTTCTAAGCCCCTCTTTGCTTATGTGGATGCACGGCTCAAACAAATCAAAGGAAGTCATAAACCATTTGGAGATGTATCTGTATTGGTGCTCGGCGATTACGCTCAGCTGAAACCAATTCGCCAATCTACACCTCTTTGTGTACACGACCCAGCGGATATTGACTTGTGGCAGGAACATTTTCAAATGACCTCTCTAACTGAGATTATGAGGCAAAAAGATGATATTGCGTTTGCAGAGATGCTGAACAGAATTCGGGTGAAAGGAAAAACTGATGAATTGTCTCAGGCTGACAGAGATTTGTTATCACAAGCCATCACAGAACCAAGTCTTTGCCCTGCTGACGTTTTGCACATTTTTGCAACCAATAAGTTGGTGGATGAACACAATTTGGCAACTCTGAACTTGTTACATTCCAACATCATCACCATCGACGCAGATGACTTCCAAAAGGATCCACGAACAGGCAGAATGGCACGCAAAGAAAGACCATGCAAGGGAGGTAGAAATGATTTAGCAGACACTTTGAAAGTTGCCGTTGGAGCTCAGGTCATGCTTACCAGAAATATCGATGTTCAAAATGGACTAGTTAATGGTGCATTTGGTGTCCTAACAGCTGTTGTAACTTCTGACACTGATGAACACAGCATCAGTAAGCTGGGCCTGACAATAGACAATCAAACAAGTGGGACCAGAAACCAAAGTGGACCTTCAGAGACTGCCAATCTTGTTTACATCGAGAGAGCGGAGGAGAATCTGAAGCTAAATGGAGTGGTACGTAGACAGTTTCCTGTGAAACTGGCTTTTGCTTGTACTATTCACAAAACCCAAGGCCTAACAACAAATGCAGCTGTGGTGTCTTTGAAGAAAATCTTTGAACCAGGTATGGCATACGTAGCTCTCAGCAGGGTAACGTCTCTCAGTGGACTCTACCTACTGGATTTCGACGAAAAAAAAATATTTGCCAATCCTCAAGTCACTGCAGCTCTTCAGACCATGAGACAAGCCAGCGTAGATGACATGATGCCTCTTCTTCAGGTGAAAGAAACTTTAAACAGGCCAGAAACACTGGTAATTGTTTCGCATAACACAGAGGGACTCCCATCTCACATCTGTGACATAAGAAAACATCACGAACTGTGTCTGGCAGATGTGCTGTGTCTGACTGAAACTCACCTAAAAGGATCTTTTGTTTACGACAATCTGCATCTGGATGGCTACAATATGTTCAAACGAAACAGACATGTGTCATACTCAAATTTTCCCCAAATGGCTTCCAAAAGTGGAGGTGGTGTGGCGGTTTATGTGAGAAACCATATTAAGGTTAATGAAAGAAAATATTTGCAAAATGTGACTGATCTTGAATTTGTGGCTTTGAAGGTTGAGTCTCCATTCAGGGCAGTGATTGCAGCTGTGTACCGACCTCCCGACTACAGCCTGAGACCGTTCCTGGAAAATCTGGTAAGCCTTCTGGATGCACTGGAGATGTTGGACTGTCACCCTGTCATTGTATGTGGAGATTTCAACGAGAATCAGGTACGCAGTTCACCAGGGCAAATTCTGGAGCTGTTTCAGTCTCGGGGATATGTTCAGTTGATCACTTCTGCTACCACAGAGAAAAACACATTGCTTGATCTAATTTTCATTTCTCAGCCACAGAAATCTTTACATTCAGGTGTGATGAGAACATACTACAGTTACCATGATCCTGTGTTCTGTGTCCTGTCCACAACCGAATCATCAGAGGTCTGTGAGTAAAAGCATGCCAAAGGTAAACTTTTTTTAAAATGACTGTATTTCCTCTTAAAATGTCTTACACAACAGCGTTCCTAATTATATTTCTTCAAATCATTACATTATTCAGCCAATAAGAGTTATGCCATTTTTTAAAATATTAGGAATCCAAACAGTTTGTTTTAAGAATATTGCAATTTTTTCAGTGATAAACTTTGTGGTAGAAACTATTAAAGTTATATATATGAGGCTTTTGTCACAAAATCTAACCATTTGATTAAACCTAAATAAGTCTGCTCATTTAGATTTGAGACTTTAAATTAAAGGTCAATTTAATATAATATAAATATATATATATATATAGTATGTAATATAGGATATGATTAATGTAAAATTCAAATTCATAAAAACTTTAAAGAAGTTGTGGCTTGTGCATTTATATTGATAAGTGTACAAACCACAACTCTTTCAGCAGTTCTAAACAAGCTGCTACAGTAGATCACAAAAAAAATTAACCAGGAGGTCTGTGTGTAACACAGGCTTCCTCATGAACCAATAACATATGCCAGCTGATGCCCCCTTGGGATGAAAAATGGGAGTTTAGGAAGGGTTTAGGCATAGTGGGTGGGTAGGTGGGTGGGGGGCTTTGACTAGGAACATTTTAGTCTCAACATCAGTTAACACCACCTGAAAAACGACTGCAAGCTTCAACATCTCCTCCAGTTCACACTCGACCAAAACAGAAGATCCTACTGCATCCTAACATGACAGTCGTTATTGAAGGCACAGGGTGAAATGCATCCTTTCAGCTCACAACTGAGCAGTGGTGACCACCGAGGGAAAAAAAGAACTTCCTTACACAGAAACATGTTCTCCAGCTTGAGCACTCAGAGACATGTCCTCTTGCTGCATCAGTCAAGGGATATCCTACTGCTGCGGCTGAAGTGGAGCTATTTGATTTGTAAGTGTAAATGTTCACTTCTTTTCTCCGAGAATGCTATTGTTACTCATGATAAATCTCTTTGCATTACAGATTAAAGTGTCTTAAGTTGTAGCTCGGCCATCCACTCCAATCAAGCTGAGACTCTCACAGCTAAACATGAACTTAACATCTGTTCATGAAACTTCACTTACAAGACACTGTGTCTCCTGCAGCAAGGTTGAAGGTAACTACCTATCATGTGTCATAGGACGTTTACGGTTTATAGGTCATTACAACACATGTTTTCTCTTGGTTTCTCAGGAGGACTTTCCCATGCATGTCTGGTATCCCCAAGGCATCCCTTTCACCAGCAGAGATGAGGTGCAGCCGACTCTGGTGAGAACTCAATATTGCTTCTGTTCAACTAACTGAGAAATAACTACAATCTTTGTCCAGCTGACTGTCGTATTTATTTTTTCATCTTTAGTGGCCGTCATGTTAGCGTGATACGACAGCAAAACGCGTTGTGACAGATGACACGATACAACAGTCGGCATTCCAGGACACCTGTGACGAGGACTGAGGTTTCCATTTATTGATTTATTTTGAATATTACAGTATAAAATCATGCACAGGAACAAGAAATCCAAAAGACAGATATTTTTGGACCACAGTTATCTTAGCATGTTTGAAAAGAAGTAGGAAGAAGTAAGAAACTTGAACTGTTTGCTCAGAGGGTTAAAGTGTCTCACTTTTTTCCTGAAGATCTGCACCCATCTGTCCAATGATGTTGCAAACACTGAGCAGGTTAAAGGAAGCTGCAGCGGCAATCAGAAAGACCCCATCGAGTGTGAACATTTATATCTTCACAGTGACTGATTTTTATTATTATTTTAACTTGCATCACCAGAATCATCTTCACAACAACCATGTAAATGTGAACTATACACAGTTTTGACAAATTTGTAATTAAGCTCATTTCATTCTGCTAAAATCTCTGTAGACCATGTTTACGTACAAATGTGTTTTTTTAATCAGGTTTCCACATGTTGGGTGGAACTAGTGAAAGTTTAAATATGTAAGATATCAAATCTCAAGTGTTTTAGTTTAGCAGGATTATTTTCATCATACTAAAAGTGGGAATAAGACGGGACTCCTAGTGTGTAAACTTGTGACTTTATGCAATGAGTAATGCTTTGTCACCTGTTGATATTAATGAAGATGGTGACAATAAAAAGGAAAGAAAAAACTAAATCTTTACGAGAAACCAAAAAAAAGTAAATTATGCTATTGTAATATTTTTAAAGTCACATATTACACAACTGTGAATCCTGTATTTATGTGGGGGGGAGGGGTATCAGCTGGTAAAATGTTATGGCAAATTATTGCCACACTTATGCTATTTGAGCAGCTAATATAGACATCAGGGAAAAGAAAAGAGAAAAGCATTGTCAATTAATTTTAATCATTAGCAAAATTAGAACGAGGGTGTTGAACTAGTATAGTTTAGCAATAGGATAAACTACACTCAGATACTACATTTTAAACTGGATTTGTTTCTTGGGGTGGGGGTTTGGTCACATTCTTTTCAGTAGAGGCTTTGTAATCTTGACATTCCATTCTTTAAGCTTAAGAATGAAAATACAATACATTTCTAAATATAATTGACCATGTCCTCATAGGTTTTTTCTGTATCTGTGTAACTTGTACACCTCCAGTTTCACAATGTATTGCTACTACTGTGTTATGCTTTAGTGAGTTTTTTCTTTACTGAAGTATAAAGCATGAATCATTTTTGAACATTTTCATAATCAAAAATAATTCCGTGCTTTTTTTTGCACAGAAAGCTGTTTATTGTGCATGATTTGAGAAGACCTACTTCTCATATCATGTCCTCTAAAAAGCCCAGTCAGTCGTGGCAGATGGCTGCTTGTATCGAGCCTGGATCTGTCAGAGGTTTCTTCCTGTTGAAGGGAGTTTTTCCTCTCCACTGTTGCTCGGTACAAGGGATTGCAAAAAAGTCAATGATACACAGCAAATGTGTTTCACTTTTATGTCCCATTGAGGAGGAATAAATGGTAAATATCATTAAGGCAATGCAATCTTCTGGGTTTCTTTAGAAACTGTTTACTTTGAATAATTCAGAATATTGTACTGCTTGATAGTCTGAATCAAATGAAATGTTTGTATGACTTGACTGAAATAAAAAAGTTCTATGACATTTTACAAAATGTGTGACATTGTGTATTGACAGTATGTAAAGAAATAAATAGAACTGAGTACATTCTTAGTTTGCCTTTTGATACGCGCAGCATTATTACACTTAGTGCAGTTTTCCAGGTTTATATTCAATTTATTTATTTTGCATTTAAAGTGAGTGTGGTTATGGTCATTTTTTGACCTCAAGTCCCAAATTTTTCAATCCATTTACAAATTAAAATCCATGTAAGGTTTTCCATCACAAACATTAATAAATGTACATCATATATTAATGATGTACATTAATAAATGTACATCATTGTTGCATCGTTGCATGCAACAAAAAATGTTTGTTGCATGCAAATCTGCAAAAAACATTTTGTGCGGTGATATTTATAGCTGGTGAGGCTCCAACTTACTTATAATCAGATTTACAAATCTAGACCCTGCATGTTATTGTTTACATAAGGAAATTATGCGCATGCGTACAATGCTGGAGGGCATTAAAGCTCTCCAGCATTGGAGAGCTTTACGCTGCTATGACATCCATAGCAGCGCCGCCTCCGCAGAATAATTCTGTTATAATTCCGTCAAACAAACTTAGACATGTAGATATTATTAAATTCGTGCAAAGGGAGAAACCGTTAAAGTACAACTCAAAACCACGTCTTTCTCGCTCTCTGTATCAGCACAGCTAATGTGTGGCTAGCTCCCTGGTACTGTCTCTTACTCTGCAGTTGAGCTACAATATCTGGGCTCATGAGTGCCCCCAGCGATAAGGCACGAGAACTGCCTCCCTCAATTAAGAATCTGCATGCTGTTTGCTATCTTCAATAATTTGCCGTTAAAGATCGCTCCTCAGCAAACAAAACACGTTACACACACAGTTGGTGACAATAAAAACACAGTACATTAAATACATAGAATGAATTATGGAAAATCAGTTCATACATTAAATGTTTTTAACCATGTTATTTGCGACGTACAGACAGACGGAGCATCGCTCTCATAGAATAACAACCAGTGCAGTTAGCGAGAGGTTGTGCAATCCCAGGTGCTGTATCACTGGCTTTGCTTGTTAAATTAAATGATAAAGAGATACTTTATAATACAAATCACAGGGTGAACATATCTTTATAAATGGTTTCATTCTTATCTTTCAATGAAAATGTCTGTTACATGCTTCCTGTGATATATATATATATATATATATATATATATATATATATATATATATATATATATATATATATATATATATATATATATATATATATATATATATATATATATATACTTTTACTTCAATTTCGTAACTATTTTTTAAAGTCTTCTGCAAGATTTAATCAAGTTCAGTAAATCATGTATCAAACTGTTCTGCTTCTGCTGTTCGTTTATGCTTTTTTGTTTTGCTGTCTCACTTCTTCAAATATTTCTGGCTTTGTAATAATTACTGGTTCTGATATTTTATTGTTTTTCCTGTCTTTCTATGTTTCACTGTTCCAACTGTTTCAACTTTTTCTGGTTTTAAAGTATTTTCCACTACTGCTATATTTATACTTTTTGATTTGTTCCACTTTCCAATTATTTCCATTTCTTCTGCTTTCCTTCACTTCTTGTGCTTTTCTCTACTTTTTCTTGCATTTTTGCAGCAGACATTCTGCAAATATGCATTCTCACGGCTGTTTCGCTAGGAACAGCTATTTTTCTAGTTAGGGGCATGCCATAGCAATGCATAAGGAGAGCAGTACTGACTTGCGAAGCAAGTCAGTACTGCCTCCATGCATTGCATGGCAGGCACCTATTGTTCTACACCCAATAGAACGCCTCTTTATTATTATTATTAGGGGCATGCCATAGCAATGCATAAGGAGAGCAGTACTGACTTGCGAAGCAAGTCAGTACTGCCTCCATGCATTGCATGGCAGGCACCTATTGTTCTACACCCAATAGAATGTCTCTTTATCAGTGAGAATGCATTCAATGCATTCTCACTTATAGTGATTCTGTTTTTCTTTATTATCAGTGAGAATGCATTCAATGCATTCTCACTTATAGTGATTCTGTTTTTCTTTATCTTTATTATTATTATTATTATTATTATTATTCTGTCTTCCGTACGTTTTTCATGGTTTAACTACTCTCACTATCTTTCACTAATTGTACTAATTTATATATCAAAACGTTCAGCTCCTTCAGGAGAATGGTGCTATGACTTTTGGTAACCTTCACTATTGCACTTTTTGAAATAATTGCCCTTTTGTGCAAATTTATTGCCCCATTATTTCCTATGGTGGAACTCTGTAACTGATTTCAGTTACTAGAGTGGCCACTCTAGTAACTGCCGTTTTTGAACTTTTTCTGCTCTTTTATAAACAAAATTATGCTGTTCATACATATTTCACTGTAGAGAAATATTTTATGCATTAAAATGTAGCCACACGTGTCTACTTTATGGAATTATTACTGTCATTGCTACAGGATTTACTCTTTTCTGTCAAACTCCTCTGGAGTACAACCTTGTTACACTTTCTCCTATTCTTTCAATGTATTTTCTTCTTGTGCTCTGTTTTTATCTGTGTCTATGCATTCTGCTTGTCTACTTTTCTGTTTGCCTTCTGGTTCTACTGGTTTTACTATCTTTTAAGATATTCTACAATCTTTAATCAATTTATACATTCATATATCAAACATTTCTGCTTCTTCTGATCCTTTTTGCTTTTGCTCTGTTTTACTCCTGCAAATATTCTGGTTTACTGTTTCCACAAATTTTTTATACTTATTACTGTTTCACTATTCAATTGTTTCAACTATTCCTGGGATTGCACTAATTTCCTGTTGTTTCAATTATGCTCTTTCTTAAACTCTGTTTCACTTTTTGACTTTTTCAAATAATTCAGGTTGCACACAAACTCCTGCTTCTTCTGCTGAATTCTGCTATAATTTATATATTATATAATTTATATAATTTATACAGTATATATATATCACTATTAATTCACTATTAAATATATTAATATTGTATATTCACTATTCAACTGTTTCAACTATTTCTATGTTTCTATGCATTTTGCTTGTCTACTTTTCTGTATATTATTTTGGTTCTACTGGTTTTACTGTCGGATAAGGTCTTCTGCAAACTTTGATCAATTTTATCAATTCATATATCAAACTTTTCTGCTTCTTCTGACCCTTTTTGCTTTTGGTTTTCCTCTGTTTTACTCTTTCAAATATTTTTGTTTTTTCTGCTTCCGCTAATTTAAGCTTTTTGCTGTTTCACTGTTCAATTGTTTCAAGTATTTCTGGGTTTGCACTAATTTCCTCGTGTGCTAATTGTGCTCTTTCTTACGCTCTGTTTCACTTTTTGACTTTTTCAAATAATTCATGTTGCACACAAACTTCTGCTTCTTGAGCTGAATTCTGCAATACTTTTGCTAAGTTTCACTACTTGGCAATGGATTTCTACAATGTATGACCAGCTCTCTTATGCTTTTTTCCAATATCTTACTCTTTGTTCTCAGGTTTTTGTTTATTTCTCCATCAATCATTCTGCAAATATGCTTATTTGGCTCTTTATGTTAAGTTTCACTTCAAATATTTCTGGTTGTGTACTAATTTCAGCTTCAGCTAATTTCTGCAGTTTGCTACATTTCACTGTTCAACTCTTTCAACTATTTCAATTTCTTCTACTTTCTTCCACTTCTTAAGCTTTTCTCCACATTTCTTGCATTTCTGCAGCAGTCATTCTGCAAATATGCATTCTCACGGCTGTTTCGCTAGGAACAGCTATTTTTCTAGTTATTATTATTCTGGCTTCCGTACGTTTTTCCTGGTTTAACTACTCTCACTATCTTTCACTAATTGTACTAATTTATATATCAAAACGTTCAGCTCCTTCAGGAGAATGGTGCTATGACTTTTGGTAAACTTCACTATTGCACTTTTTGAAATAATTGCACTTTTGTGCAAATCTTTTGCCCCATTATTTCCTATGGTGGAACTCTGTAACTGATTTCAGTTACTTGAGTGGCCACTCTAGTAACTGCCGTTTTTGAACTTTTTCTGCTCTTTTATAAACAAAATTATGCTGTTCATACATATTTCACTGTAGAGAAATATTTTATGCTTTAAAATGTAGCCACTAGTGTCTACTTTATGGAATTATTACTATCATTGTTACAGGATTTACTGTTTTCTGTTAAACTCCTCTGGAGTACAACCTTGTCACACTTTCTCCTATTCTTTCAATGTATTTTCTTCTTGTGCTCTGTTTTTATCTGTGTCTATGCATTCTGCTTGTCTACTTTTCTGTTTGCCTTCTGGTTCTACTGGTTTTACTATATTTGAAGATCTTCTACAATTTTTAATCAATTTTATAAATTCATATATCAAACATTTCTGCTTCTTCTGACCCTTTTTGCTTTAGTTTTTGCTCTTTTTTACTCTTTCAAATATTTCTGGTTTACTGTTTCCACTAATTTTTTATACTTATTACTGTTTCACTATTCAATTGTTTCAACTATTTCTGGGATTGCACTTATTTACTTTTGTTTCAATTATGCTCTTTCTTAAACTCTGTTTGACTTTTTGACTTTTTCAAATAATTCAGGTTGCACACAAACTCCTGCTTTTTCTGCTGAATTCTGCTATAATTTATATATTATATAATTTATACAGTATAATTCACTATTAATTCACTATTATCTTATTAATATAGTATTAATAAGATAATACTATATTATCTTATTAATATAGTATTATCTTATCTTATGTCTGCAAAGGTCTTCTCAAACTTTTATCAATTTTATCAATTCATATATCAAACTTTTCTGCTTCTTCTGACCCTTATTGCTTTTGGTTTTGCTCTGTTTTACTCCTTCAAATATTTCTGGTTTTTCTGATTCCGCTAATTTAAGCTTTTTGATGTTTCACTATTCAATTGTTTCAATTGAATAGTGAAACATGAATTATTTTTCAAATAATTCATGTTGCACACAAACTTCTGCTTCTTCAGCTGAATTCTGCAACACTTTTGCTAAGTTTCACCAGTTGGCAAAGGATTTCTACAATGAATGAATAGCTTTCTTATGCTTTTCTTACTCTTTGTTCTCAAGTTTCTTATATTTCTCCATCAATCATTCTGCAAATATGCTTATTTGGCCCCTTATGTTAAGTTTCACTTCAAATATTTCTGGTGGTGTACTAATTTCAGCTTCAGCTAATTTCTTCAGTTTGCTACATTTCACTGATCAACTGTTTCAACTATTTCAATTTCTTCTGCTTTCTTCTACTTCTTAAGCTTTTCTGTACTTTTTCTGGCATTTCTGCAGCAGTCATTCTGCAAATATGCATTCTCACGGCTGTTTCGCTAGGAACAGCTATTTTCAGTGAGAATGCATTCAATGCATTCTCACTTATAGTGTTTCTGTTTCCCTTTATTATTATTATTATTATTCTGTCTTCCGTACGTTTTTTGTCGTTTAACTACTTTCACTATCTTTCACTAATTGTACTAATTTATATATCAAAACGTTCAGCTTCTTCAGGAGAATGGAGCTATATCTTTTGGTAAACTTCACTATTATACTTTTTGAAATAATTGCCCTTTTGTGCAAATCTTTTGCCCCATTATTTCCTATGGTGGAACTCTGTAACTGATTTCAGTTACTAGAGTGTCCACTCTAGTAACTGCCGTTTTTGAACTTTTTCTGCACTTTTAGAAACAAAATTATGCTGTTCATACATATTTCACTGTAGAGAAATATTTTATGCATTAAAATGTAGCCACGAGTGTCTACTTTATGGAATTATTACTATCATTGTTACAGGTTTTACTGTTTTCTGTTAAACTCCTCTGGAGTACAACCTTGTCACACTTTCTCCTATTCTTTCAATGTATTTTCCTCTTATGCTCTGTTTTTATCTGTGTCTATGCATTCTGCTTGTCTACTTTTCTGTTTGCCTTCTGGTTTTACTGGTTTTACTACCTTTTAAGATCTTCTACAATCTTTAATCAATTTTATAAATTCATATATCAAAGATTTCTGCTTCTTCTGACCCTTTTTGCTTTTGGTTTTCCTCTGTTTTACTCCTTCAAATATTTCTGGTTCACTGTTTCCACTAATTTTTTATACTTATTACTTTCACTATTGAATTGTTTCAACTATTCCTGGGATTGCACTAATTTCCTGTTGTTTCAATTATGCTCTTTCTTAAACTCTGTTTCACTTTTTGACTTTTTCAAATAATTCAGTTTGCAAACAAACTCCTGCTTCTTCTGCTCAATTCTGCTATAATTTATATATTATATAATTTATATAATTTATACTGTATAATTCACTATTAATTCACTATTAAATATATTAATATAGTATATTCACTATTCAATTGTTTCAACTATTTCTATGTTTCTATGCATTTTGCTTGTCTACTTTTTGTTTGCCTTCTGGTTCTACTGGTTTTACTATCTTTTAAGATCTTCTACAATCTTTAATCAATTTTATAAATTCATATATCAAACATTTCTTCTTCTTCTGACCCTTTTTGCTTTTGGTTTTCCTCTGTTTTACTCCTTCAAATATTTCTGATTTACTGTTTCCACTAATTTTTTATACTTATTACTGTTTGACTATTCAATTGTTTTAACTATTCCTGCGATTGCACTAATTTCCTGTTGTTTCAATTATGCTCTTTCTTAAAATCTGTTTCACTTTTTGACTTTTTCAAATAATTCAGGTTGCACACAAACTCCTGCTTCTTCTGCTGAATTCTGCTATCATTTCTATATTATATAATTTATATTATATATACAGTATAATTCACTATTAATTCACTATTATATTATTAATATAGTATATTCACTATTCAACTGATTCAACTATTTCTATTTCTTCTGCTTTCTTCTACTTCTTAAACTTTTCTCTACTTTTTCTTGCATTTCTGCAGCAGTCATTCTGCAAATATGCATTCTCACGGCTGTTTCGCTAGGAACAGCTATTTTTCTAGTTATTATAGTTATTTATTTTTCTTCCGTTACCGTTAATGCGGCTCGTACCGCTGCGTGCCCACCCACAAAAGTGGTATCAAAACGTGCGGCTCGATCCCGGCATTGGAGCTATTACTTTTATTGGGGATCGGAGTTACGACGGCGACGTAAAAAGTGAAAAACGAGCGAAATTTCCAACTGCCGAAACGCAGAGTGTAACTGACACCAACTGCCGCTTTTTTAGAGTGAGAAACAGGGTAGAATTTTGACCCAAAAATAATTTTGAAATCGCTCTCATGGCCGCCAAACTTGTGCTATTGGTATGAAAGTTGGTCAGGAGATAGCACCGCATGCCTGCTCCGGTAAAATGTTTTCAAAATTTCTCTAGGGCTTACGGTTTTCTGTCAGTGCTTCAGAGCAAAGTATGGAATGACAACTGACGCATCCCCAGTGTTATATAGTTTGAACAAAAATGAAAATTAAACAAGGCAGAGTTTTATTAATACTGTAAAAATGTTACACATGATATGTGCATTAAAATAAGTTATGAAAATAAAAAATGAATAAACAACTCTAAAACTGACATGTACATCAATTTATTTGCTTATGTGATGGTTACAACACTGTAACATATGATTGGTGTGTATTAAAATGAAGTTTACTGAAAGTTCAATAAAGTCTGCATTCTCAGTAGTGCACCGCCGTAGGCGGTGCAATATTAGCTTTTTTTACTTTTTTCTCAGGATAGTGAACTGCCTTGCGCAGCAAGGCAGTTCATTAACATTAGCACAACATTGCATTTGACCCCTTTAGTGCACCCGTACGGTCAATTATTAAACTTTTTGTTATTTATTTTAGGTTAACTGCTTGCCAGCAAGCCTTGATTTTCAATGACTTTTTGGCTTTTTGTATGTTTAACAAATTGTTACATTGAATTGGTAGTTAAATGAGCTTAATGAAGTTTCAAAATTGCATATTCCTGAGGTTAGTGCACCCGTAGCAGTGCTGCTTATGTTTTGATTTCTAGGTTACTTTTCTGTCAGGTGCTTCAGAGCAAAGTGATCATGACCAACTGACGCTCCTCCTCTGTTTAATATAGGTTTTTGAAAAATTACTGAGCTCTGCACACACCATATTTCTCTCATCAGTGCAATTCTGTGAATGACCTACAGATATGAATCACGGTACTATGGAGACGACAAATAGCCCTCATACGCTTCAAACGGTTTTCGGATCGCTACGATCTTGATGGAGGTCGTTCAGTGTGCTTGTTTAGTGAAATGCTGCTCAAACAGATAGAATTGTCTCCCCTGTGTCTCTCTTACAGCGGCACCTGTGGCCTATTACCATAGCAACCGAACATGCAACAGTCCTGGTCAATACAAACTATGAAACATACAGTAAAGCAGAGGCTACTATTAAGTGGTTAACACACCACTGTTAAACATTGGATTAGTGTGGCCATTTACAATGAAGCTTAATAATTTTCAAATAAAAGCCTTGATCATTTTTCATCTGCAATGCTTACTGGTGTTTACCAATTACTGTTACAGATGGATAGTGTACATGATGACCTCTGAAATTCAAATAAGCTTGGCATTTACATCAAGCTTGCCTACATACTGGTAACAAACACTTACACATGAATTGTGTCATAAAATGAAGCTAATTGAAACTTCAAATAAAACTGTATATTCTCACATGAGTGCACCGCTGCTCAGATGTGAACTGCTTGCGCAAAGCAGTCATAACATAGCACAACTTAGCATTCATGACTATATGCTCAAACAGTTTTGGATCACTCTTGCAGTTCTGAACAGGAAGTTGGACTGCTTGTTCAGAACTACAGTTAGAATCTGTTTCTCTTTGTGTCTCACTCACACGATAGTTGAGCTGCTCTTTAGAATTACAATGACTGAAGGTCAGAACTACTCTCAATATCACATAGGGATGAGCTGGCATTTAGATCTACTTGCTGTTTTGGTCATTATATTGGTGGAATATACAAACCACAGTTACACATTGGATAAGTGTGGCTATTGAAATGAAGCTTACTAAAAATTTCAAAATAAAAGCCCGACATTTTTCACGTTAGGTTATTGGTCTTTTGGGCTTTATGGTACTGGTTTAAACAAACCAGACTTGCACATTGAATTAGCGTGTCATTAAAATGAAGCTTAAGGATTCTTTCAAAATAAAAGCCTGCATACTCCTCTCATGTCAGTGCACTGCCATAGGCGGTGCAAGAACTTTTTTTTTAACCTTTTTTTCTCAGTATATTAGCACAAAGAGTAGCACTTCACTGCCCCCTAGTGCATTGCCTTGCGCAGCACACACACAGCAGTTGGCTGAGGATTAATTACTATAGAAGAACTACAACATGGTGGAACTCTCAGATACCACACATTAGGGCTGAGCTGGCATTTAGAACTACTTGCTGTTTGGGCATTATATAGCTGGACTGTTACACATTGGATTAATGTGGCCATTATCCAATGTGTAACAATTATGAAGCTTACTAAAAATTTCAAAATAAAAGCCTGACATTTTTCACATCAGTAATTGCTCTTTTGTGCTTTATGGCATGGTTTAAACAAACTACGTTACACATTAAATTGGTGAGGTAGTTAAAATGAAGCTTACTGAAATTTCAAATTAAAAGTCTGTATATTCCTCACTTTTAGTGCACCGCCATAGGCGGTGCAATAATATTAGTGTTTTTTATGTTATTTATTTCTCAGGATAGTGACAGTTCATTAGCATTAGTACAAAAGTTATCATTTCACTGTCTTTCACTAATACACTAGCATTTTCACCTAAAGTTAGCTTTTAGCAATTTTCTCATTATTAGACATGTTTAGTGTGCTGAATAGTAGTAAAATTAAAACAACATTGTCCTGTTGCTCCACATGCTACTGCCAGCATTTAGCTAACATTAGCATATTGGCTAATTTTAGCTCATGCATAATTTTAACATAATGAATGGTACAACTACAGCTTATCAACATGCTTCTTCCTCTCCACAGTTAATTGACTACGTTGCAGCTTTCTTTAGCATTAATGCTAATTTTTAACATCATAACGCTGCGTCAAAGCCGACGGGCACACTTTGGCATGCCCCTTTAAAATTTCTGCAGGAATTTTCTAGTTAGGGGCATGCCATAGCAATGCATAAGGAGAGCAGTACTGACTTGCGAAGCAAGTCAGTACTGCCTCCATGCATTGCATGGCAGGCACCTATTGTTCTACACCCAATAGAATGTCTGTTTATTATTATAACATCTTCTTCCATTACCGTTAATGCGGCTCGTACCGCTGCGTGCCCACCCACAAAAGTGGTATCAAAACGTGCGGCTCGTACCCAAGAAGGGAGCTATTACTTTTATTGGGGATCGGAGTTAGGATGGCGACGTAAAAAGCGAAAAACGAGCAAAATTTCCAACTGCCGAAACCCTAGAGTGTAACTGAAACCAACTGCCGCTTTTTAGAGTGAGGAACAGGGTGGAATTTTGACCCAAAAATAATTTTGAAATCGCTCTCATGGCCGCAAAACTTGTGCTATTGGTATGAAAGTTGGTCAGGAAATAGCACCGCATGTCTGCTCCGGTAAAATGTTTTCAAAATTTCTCTAGGGCTTACGGTTTTCTGTCCAGGTGCTTCAGAGCAAAGTGATGGGACATGACCAACTGACGCTTCATCCCCAGTGTTTTATATAGGTTTTTGAGTTACTACAGATGGAGGGTGAACAGAATGTTAAATCTACAGGCAGGGCAGAGTTTTCTTGGCATTATATCACTGGTTTAACCCAACCACTGTTACACATTGGATTAGTGTGGCCATTTAAAATTAAGCTTACTGAAAATTTCATAATAAAAGCCTGTATATTTCTTTGCAGCCTAACTAACTCCTAACTAAAGCCTTGACATTTTTCACATCAGGTCATTACTCTTTTGGCCTTTATGTGACTGGTTTAAACAAACTACTGTAACACTATGATTTGGTGTGGTAGTTAAAATGAAGTTTACTGAAAGTTTCAAAATAAAAGTCTGCATATTCCTCTCACGTTAGTGCACCGCCAAAGGCGGTGCAATAATATTCAGCTTTTTTTACCTTTTTTTTCGCTCAGGATAGTGAACTGCCTTGCGCAGCAAGGCAGTTCATTAACATTACCACAAACATTAGCATTTGACCCACCATATTAGTGCACCGCCATAGGCGGTGCAATAATATTAAAGTTTTTTGTTATTTATTTCTCAGGAAAGTAAACTGCCTTGCTGCGCAAGGCAGTTTACTGAAATAAATATCAATAAATATCTTGAGAAATAAATATCAGGGAAGACAAAAAGCCATCTCATACGCTTCAAACAGTTTTTGCATCGGCCATACGGATCTTGTAGGGGAAGGGGTCGTTCAGACTGCTTTTTTCATCAAATTTGACTTTGTGTTTACATCAGTCATTCTTAAAATAAGCATTTTACCCATTTTTGCTTTGGTCTCTGGTTAGTATATGTACCTAAGTCTTTCTTAAAATGAGCATTTTAAGCTAAGACCCTGTTCCTCCTTCTACTGAAGACAACTCCTGCAGGTAAAAAAAATATTGTTACATCATATAACCCCTAAAGAACAATACTACTGATGCATTTTTGAAATAATAACTTTGTATTTAGGGAAAATTACAATTGATCACAAAAAAAATTAAATTAAATCTTTTAAAAAAAAAAAGATTTAATTTAAAAATTACTGAGCTCTGCACACACCATATTTCTCTCATCAGTGCAATTACTGTGAATGACGTACAGATATGAATCACTGTACTATCGGAGACGACAAATAGCCCTCTCATACGCTTCAAACGGTTTTCGGATCGGCCTTACGGATCTTGAATGGGAAGGGGTCGTTCAGTGTGCTTGTTTTAGTGAAACTGGCTGGCTCAAACAGATAGAATTGTCTCCCCCTGTGTGTCTCTCTTACAGCTGGCACCCTGTGGCCTATTTACCATAGCAACCGAACATGGCAACAGCTCCTGGGTCAGATAGCAAACATTCTATGGCAAACATACAGTTAAAGCAGAGGGCTACTATTTAAGTGGTTTAACACAACCACTGTTAAACATTGGATTAGTGTGGCCATTTACAATGAAGCTTAATAATTTTTTCAAAATAAAAGCCTTGATCATTTTTACATACTGCAATTGCTCTACTGGTGATTTAAAAACTGGTGTTACCAAATTACTGTTACAGACTGGATTAGTGTAGCCATTGATTATGACGCTTACTGAAAATTTCAAAATAAAAGCTTTGGCCATTTTTACATCGAGCAATTGTTCTTTTGGGCCTTACATGACCACAGTAGCACATTGAATTACCATAGTCATTAAATGAAGCTAACTGAAAGTTTCAAAATAAAAGCCTGCATATTCCTCTCGTGTTAGTGCACCGCCGTAGGCAGTGCAATAATATTAGTGTTTTTTATGTTATTTATTTCTCAGTATAGTGAACTGCCTTGCACAGCAAGGCAGTTCATTAACATTAGCACAAACATTAGCATTTCACTTCCTTTGACTAGTGTACTAGCACTTTTACCTATAGTTAGCTTTTAGCTAATTTTCTCATTAATTAGACATGTTTAGTGTACTGAATGGAGTAGTAAAATTTAAACAACATGGTCCTGTTGCTCCACATGCTACTGCCAGCATTTAAACTAACATTAGCATATTGGCTAATTTTAGCTCATGCATCAATTTTAACATAATGAATGGTACAACTACAGCTTAGTCAACATGCTTCTGCCTCTCCACAGTTAATTGACTACGTTGCAGCTTTCTTTAGCATTAATGCTAATTTTTAACATCATAACGCTGCGTCAAAGCCGACGGGCACACTTTGGCATGCCCCTTTAAAATTTCTGCAGGAATTTTCTAGTTATTATAACATCTTCTTCCATTACCGTTAATGCGGCTCGTACCGCTGCGTGCCCACCCACAAAAGTGGTATCAAAACGTGCGGCTCGTACCCGAGAAGGGAGGTATTACTTTTATTGGGGATCGGAGTTACGATGGCGACGTAAAAAGCGAAAAACGAGCAAAATTTCCAACTGCCGAAACCTTAGAGTGTAACTGAAACCAACTGCCGCTTTTTAGAGTGAGAAACAGAGTGGAATTTTGACCCAAAAATAATTTTGAAATCGCTCTCATGGCTGCAAAACTTGTGCTATTGGTATGAAAGTTGGTCAGGAAATAGCACCGCATGTCTGCTCCGGTAAAATGTTTTCAAAATTTCTCTAGGGCTTACGGTTTTCTGTCCAGGTGCTTCAGAGCAAAGTGATGGGACATGACCAACTGACGCTCCCCCTCAGTGTTTAATATAGGTTTTTGAAAAATTACTCAGCTTAGTGCACACCATAGCAAAGCAAGGCAGTACATTTACATCAGTCTTTCCTACAATGAGCATTTTAGTTATTTTTTTCTCTCAGGGTAGTGGACCATTTACCTCATTTTTTAAAAAATGAGCATTATAGCTATTTTTCTCTCAGGTTAGTGGACTGCCTTTTACCTCATTTTTAAAAAAATAAGCATTATACCTATTTTTTTCTCTCAGGGTAGTGGACTGCCTTGCGAAGCAAGGCAGTACATTTACCTCATTTTTTAAAAAAAGAGCATTATAGCTATTTTTTTCTCTCAGGTTAGTGGACTGCCTTGCGAAGCAAGGCAGTACATTTACCTCATTTTTAAAAAATGAGCATTATAGCTATTTTTTCTATCAGGTTAGTGGACTGTCTTCCAGAGCAAGGCAGTACATTTACATCAGTCTTTCTTAAAATTAGAATTTAGCTATTTTTGCTGTCAATGCACACAGAACACTGAAGTGGACACTAATGCATCATAAAATACAATATCAATCTCTTGCCATCATCTGCAAATGCAAGAAATTTTTTTTTAAAATCCAATATTGCTGACAGACAAAAAATTATGCTGATTGGTTCTTTCTTCTGCTGAAGACAACTCCTGCAGGTAAAAAAAATATTGTTACATTATATAACCCCTAAAGAACAATACTACTGATGCATTTTTGAAATAACTTTTTATTTGGAGAAAATTACAATTGATCATCAAAAAAATATAATAAAATCCTTTTTTTCTTTTACAAAAAATATTTTCCTTCCTTTTTTATGCGTCAAGAAAATAAAAATAAAACATTGGGAAAAAATACTGACACAAATGATCACAATTCATTAGTGCATGATCAAAATCCATGCACTAAAGGGTTAAAATAAGCATTTCAGCAATTTTTTTCCCCTCTCAGGTTAGTAGACTGCCTTGCTCAGTCTCTTTTAAAAATAAGCATTTTAACTATTGTTGTTGCCTTTTTAACATTTGTTGTTTAGCAAAGCTGACCGGTCAGCAGAAGAGTCATACTCGCTGGAAAATGTCAATCTCTGATTGGCTGACAGCTAACATCTTGTTTCTACGCCTGTGACGTAAGGTGCTAAATCTGCCAGCCAGCTGTGTTGACAGTCTCAAAAAAAGCTATTTTGTTGCATTTTTTAAAATTGTTGTTTAGCTGAGCTGACTGGTCAGCTGTAGACACGTCATACACGATGGAAAATGCCAATCTCTGATTGGCTGACATGAAGTCCCAAGCCGCTGAAGCTTCTGGAACTTTCTGGCACTCTCTGCTTCCGAGTCTGCTACGGTCAAGGTAAGACGTGTTTGTGTTTTCTCCGTAAAATATAGTATTTTAATTTTTAATTTGATTAGAATATTATTGTAACTGCGTACAGTTGTTAGATTTAATGTGTTATTTGAAAAAGGTGGTCGATTTTAAAAGTTTTACTGCTGTGGAACTTTTCGTTGACTCTGATAGCATTCTGCTAGCTTGATGGAACAAGATTTTTCTGGATTTATACGGGAAGCTAAATGTTTGTACGCCCAAAAGACGCTAAAGAATAAATTACTGTGGTGTTTTTAATTATCATGTAATTTCTATATATGTCTATATATCTAATATATAGTCATATGCCGGCATTATGTGAGATATTTTTCCACCTGGGAGGGTGCGGTTTTTATTTTGCTTGTGTTAGAAGCACAGCAGTGGGCAGATCCCAATGACTTCATACTACTGCGAGTCCACACCGATCGATTTGAGTGTTAAGGGCGTCTGGTTTATAGTTGAAGCTTATGTAGCGACGTTTCGCGAAGATTGCGGTTCGCAGTTGAAGCCTTTCAGGTGTTTTTGGATGCGTTCACCCTGCAGCCTGAAGTGATCCAATTCTGACTTTTTTGGTAATTCCGATTTTTATTTTGTTTTTGCCCGGGCCGTTCACACTACCAGTAAATGCGACCTGTATGTGTTCTGCAGAGTGAACGATCAAACGACCTGAAAGTGTCCCGCATGTGCAGTAGAGGGCGCAATAGAGTCCGCGTTCTCTGTGTTCCGCCAACCGCCATAAAAAGAAGAAGAGCTCAGTGTTTGCGGAAGTAAACATGGTTGCTAATGGTGGAGCATAGCTTACATATTTGAAGTTGTCTGACCGGAGCAGCATATTAACAGCTTAATCCTCATTGTCCTCATTTATTCATACAGTAAAAGACTTGGTTCATTTGGATGAAATCTATTTTTTAAATTAACATATTTAAAACCCTTTATATTTATTTTTTAATCTCTGCTTTTTCATTATATTTGAGCCAAGTTGTAAAATGTATAGATGTTTGCAACAGTTGCGAAAAGTATCTCGGTCCTGCTTACAAGCCTCAGAACTTCTAAAAATGTTTTAAAATTATTTAAAAAATATTTTTACACCTCTTGTTTAATGGCCATTTATTTTGCTTCTCATTACAGCTTTTCACTTGTGCGAGACTGAGATTTGGAAGTTTTCCACTGCTGCTTGCTGAGATCCTAACTCTGCATCACCACACCATCAGCTTAATCCATCTACATACATATACCTCTTAATCCTACACATACTTTATCTACATATTGAAATAAGTTTTTTGCATAGTAACATTCACACATAGTCCTACAAATACTGTTAAATTTTAGATATTATTTGTAAATAACCAGGTTTCCCCCCCCAGGTGTCTTTTTTTTATTCTGGTCTTGCAGAATGCCACGTCGAGGCCGGCGCTCCGAGTCTGCTAAGGTGAGATGGAGGAAGCTGGAGAGTGTGCCGGACGTCGCCAAGGTATATAAATTACACATCGCATTAATTGTTTTTGTCTAACAGTAGTTTTTACTGTAGTTTTGACTTTAAGCGTGATCATAATTGTTTCTGTGTTGACAGCCGGGGACATCATCGCTCACGCCTCGGGCTTGGACCACCACCGAGTCTCCGCCGAAGAAGGTATAGCTACCATTTTACTTTTATTAACTTATTGTTAGATGATAAAGTCATTTGCTTTACTCATTCCATTTATGTCTTTAGACGTCGCGACTGCTGGAGGGTGGCCTGCCCGACCAGGTAAGTTCATGACAAGTCCAGGATAATTTATTTACAATAACCCAATCCAGTTATGTTTGTGGTTAATCTAAACATTTTTTTAAATTATTTTTTTGTAGATGTCCCCTGCTGTGGTGCGCCAGGAGGAGTCCCGTGCGCCATCGACCTCGCTTGGGTCACGTATGTGGATAAAATTTGTGTTGTTTTGTTGTTAAATTTTCAGAGGCATGAAAGTCTAATCTTGATAATTGCATGTCTCTAAACAGGCCGTGGGACGGGGCGTCGCCATCGGGTGGAGACGTGGCCAGCTTCCCGGGTGACCAGACGGAGCTGCAAGTTGGTTCTGCCTACTGCCGAGGCTCTGGAGAAGAAGGTACTTTTTTTTGTCAATTTCATATGCAAATCTTAGTTTGGATGATAAAATCAATCAAACTTTAATGGTTTTTCTTTCTTTTTTTCTTCAGTTTGCTCTTTTGGTTGGTGATTCTCATCTGCGTGCTATCGTGGATGGGTATTCTACCATGCCAAAGGGCGACTTCTCCTTAGGGTTGCTTGCATCCCCTGGAGCCTCTGCGGAAGAGTTGCGGCTTGAGGTCCTGAATACACTTCTGCCTCGGCCCCCCGAGGTGATCTGTCTTCTGGCCCCAAGCAACAACTTGACCGCCAGCAGGACCTTCGTGGAGGCCGGACGGGACTTTGCCAGGTTGTTGCGTACTGTCTGCGAACTCTCTGCTAATGTAAGTATAAGTATACTGCATTTATTCATGATCAAATACATCTGAAAACTTGTCGTATGTTAATTTGGTTCTTTTATTTTCATTGAAATTGACAGGTGGTTGTTGTGGACTTTCCTCCGCGACTTGTCGTGGACCAAAGTGCGCAACATCTGCTGCGGCAGGAGTATCGCCGTGTGGCTGCTCAGAGAAGTAAGTGACGGATTCAATTTGTGTTTATACTAAAACTTAAGCAAATTAACATTTTATGGTGTTCAGGGTTCAGATGTATGAAAAATTACTTATTTTCCTTTCGTATCTACTTTATCTCAAATTGTTAGTGTGACGGACATTAAGAATGACATTTTTTTATTTTCCTGTCCAGATGTTCGGTACCTGCCTGTTACGAGCATTTCCCGTTGAGCAGCCTGCACTTGTGGAGCAGGGATGGCGTAAGTTAAATAGATTTTTTTGTAATTTTAAAAATATTATTTAGGTGTACTGTATTTTATAAAATGTCTTTAACTGTTATAGGTTCACCTGAGCGACCATCCTGGGATGGAGGTCCTTGCTCAGTTGCTTCAGGCGGCGGTCTGCTCGCAACTTGAGTTAAGTGCACCGAAATCTCCAGCTCCGTGACGTTGGCTCCTCCCCCTCCTGGGACGGCTTCCCCCCCTGCGGTGAGACGTCCCTGCCCCGGCTGGTTGTGGTTGGTGAGGTGGCGCTCCCCGTCGTTCGGACCCCTTCGACTGGACTGTGGTTGGTGGCCGGAAGGTACTTGATACATACTTAGTTGATTTAAGCAAGTTTTGCATGTTTAACTCTTTAAAAGTCCACGAATGTGTATATTTGTCTTTTTAACATGTATGTTTTGTGATGGGGTAATAGCAAGAGTCCGCCTCCTTGAGTGTTCATTTCAACTTTTGTTTAATGTGCTGATTAGAGACTACATAATACATTTTTTTTTTTAGTTTTTTTTTTTTTATTGTGTTGAGAAGAAGAAAAACTGGAATTATGCTAAAATAATTAAGCCATTTTTTCCCCAGAAGATCAGGTAAATCTTAAAACCGGCATTTTGAAAATGTGAAGGGAATTAGCTTACAAACATAAATATGAAGTGCTACATGACGTCCCTCTGTTATGTGAAATTTCACATCTTCAAAAAATAATTAGGCGTATTTTAAGAAACTGGGGAAAGTTGTCCAAGTAACGACGAAAAGAGCGACTAGACCAGTTGGACTGGAGTAATAGCAAAATGGCGAGATTGTGATATTGATTGGTGTGACAGAAGTCTGTCAAACACATTTTGTAATATGTAGTTTAGTGGTTTATGAAATAAAATGTAGTTTATTGATGCCCAAGTGGAAATTGCTTATTTGCTGTAAAGGTGTTTGTCCAGGGTGTAATATTAGTAAATGGGAATGAAACCATAAGCAATATAAAATTTATAGAAATGTATACATAACTGTTAAGTAGTTTAAATAATTTGACTAAATATAAAATAATAAATGAAATAACTAGAGTACACATGAATATTTATTAATCTATAAATGAGTCAAGAAAAAACTTAAAGACACTTAGAGTTGGTTATTGTACACAAAGAATTATGGACTAATAAACGTGCAGCATACAGGGGTGGTCTGTTTTAACTGCAAGACAAAAAAGTGAAACTTGCAAAAAGAGTCTGAGGCACAGTGAAGATTGTGATGATGATGATAACAATGATGGCATTTGTATTAGAAATCTAGAGAATCAGAGGCATAAAGGGTAAGATGAGGTCAAGACAGGTGTAGAGGCAGCTACTCAGAGATCAAAGCTGAGGAATGGCGGCGCTGCGCAGCTGTAAGGAGTTGATCACCAGGGGATGAAGAAGAGCCACTCCCCAAGCAGCTAGCAAGCAGCATCCAGTTGTGGTGAGCTCCAGGAGTTAAGGTAGTAAACCTTTGTGAGCTCACAATAAAAATAAAACAATTTCCAACTTGAAATTTATGTAACTGTGTATGTGAAATAACTGTGTTTCCAAATGAAAAAAAATTTGTAACATTACACTCTTAAAGTTGTGTAGCAGAAAATACCACATAAAGCAATAATATGATTTCTGTGGAGGAAGTTCAAAGGTAAAATTTAAGTTTGTTAAAATTACTATATATGTATACCCTGGATCCAGAGGGTTTGCTGCCACTGAAAATGATTTTTCAATGTTTACAGACATCGCGTGAGGTCCAGGGTGGTGATGGCTGTCCACACACACTGGGAGGATGGTTGACCATCAGGTACACTTTTCTTCACCTCAAAGCAAAACTTGTTGTGTCCTCAATGTACAAATGAATCTATTTTAAGCTATTTCTTTTATTTATAGGGAGACCTGTTGGACTCTTCCATCCCCCGAATCCTGTGTGTTCAGCCAGCGTTGCTGGAGGAGATGGACCGGATCGTTCCTGCGTCTGGCCGTGACGCTCCGCTACCTACATGTCTCCGAAGGGGAAGAAGGTATTTTATTCTATTTTTTAAATACCAGTGATTTGATGTGCCACAATGGTTTTAAAAATTATATATTTTTTATTAGAAGGCGAGTCCGAGCGTCGTCCAGTTTCTGATCCCTCCAAGCTGAGTCCGGTGGAGCAGCAGGTGTGACACCGTTTCAGAAAACATATACAGATTTATGTAAGATGTATGTTCACTTGCACCAAGTTGAGGGCTTCTGTTGATTTATAGATGGAGGGAGCGCCGAGAGAGACCACCAGCCCAGCTCGTCGCGAGGCACGGAGACCGGTCCCCCGATGGACGTCGAGGCCCCTGCCGAGTCCTCTCCCGTGCCACCAGAGGACCATGTCCGGGATGGGAGCTGCCAGGTAACTCCTTCCTACCATCTCAGTCATAACAAATCGTGGAACATTGCGACATGTGAAAAAGTTGGCCTACGTGGTTCTGTGTATGACAAAGGTGCAAAAGATCCTGTCACTCACATGAGCAAAAAGCTACAAATGGTTGTGAATAGTGAGTTATGTATCTAAAAAAATATAACTTCAAGTTTTTGACTTAGTGGATTGATGCTTCATTTTTGTGCCTTTTATTTTTATTGAATCTAATTTAAAAACATTGGTTTTTGTTTTTCAGATTGGCTAAAAACTTAGCCAATGTACAGATTAATTTCTAAAGTACAGAAAAGTTTATTTGAGATGTACAAATATGAACATATGGATTTATTTTGTAATCCGATCAGAAACTGCTGTAATGACGGTATTTACCAATATGTTTACTTTATTAAATTTTATTTCAATCAATCTATTGATCATCAGAATAATTGATTTCTAAACTGCTAAAAACTGTTTACAACAAGCCTAATTAGTGGTGGTAGGTAGTCATTAGTTAATATTTGTATAAATACTGAAATGTTTTTTTTTTATGTTACAGGCTTCTGCGCTGGAACCCGGGATCAGTGGTCCACCGGTCCTGTTGGTAAGTGCTACTCATTCCCAGGCTGACAGGAGGTATGCTGCATTTTCCGTAATCACCAGTGCACATGCATGGCACTCACATTTTAGCTTACCACAATGAGGGGTTGCAGTTTGACACAGTGTTGCTTGACAGAGTGATTGAAAAAGGAGATGAACTTATACCGTGCTAAACAGCAACTGATCAGTGATGGAACATTTCGTGACAATCACTTGACTTTTGAAGAGATGCCTGACCATGTACTGACAGATGGGAACATCTATGCAGTACACACCACTGGTTTGAGAGTAGGTCATGTTTTGCTCAGAGCGGGAGCCCTCAAGGATCTCGACATTGGTTTGCCTCTTGCCCTGCAACTGGATGTCTGTCGGAAAATGTCACCCATGCTTTCTTTTGGTGACTCCTGAGTGCATTGCAGTTTCAGGGACAGAAGCGGTCGGTTTGGAGTTTTTGATTCCCATTCAAGAAATTCAGTAGGCCTGCCGCATCCCAGTGGTACTGCAGTGATGATGACTTTCTGCAATCTGTCTGACATGGTCAACCATCTGCATAAGCTCTTTCGAAACCGCGGACCCAATGCCACCTATGAGTTTGTGCCAGTAGGTTTGCCAGGGAAAATGACGGCTCTTCTCAGGATTCTGCCTTCAGAAATTCCACCTGAAGGCACAAAAGTAAGTCCAACTGTTTTCAAAACAGAGAGCACCTCTGAAGAGGAAATTCCTCCTTGGCTTAGGGAAGTTGCAAACGTATTAGAGGAAACGCTCCAACCATTCCAAATTGTCAAAATGCCAAAAGCTAAGAGAAGAAAATTAAAAACAGGGTCAACACGCAACATGGACAAATGTCGCAAATAAATGAAACAAAGTTCATCTCAAAAAGAAAATATCTGAAATCTCTAACATTTAGACCAAAAAGCTACAAGCCGTAAAAGAAACATACATGCTTCACCAAGCAAGAGAAGGATCAGTTCAAAAATAGATAAGGCAGATGCGTCTTTCCGGCAGAGAAAATAAATACTTCAAATACAGATTCAACTTTGCCACAGCTTCAGAGCCATCATAAGACACATGCGAGTATATAAGGAAACGTTCAGAGATGATCCTGTTTAGAAGCAGACAAAAATCATACATCAGGAATCGTTCAGAGATGATCCTGTTTTAGAAGCAGACAAAAACATACATCAGGAATCGGTTCAGAGAATAAATCCAGATCTTTCAGAAGCCAACACAAAAAACAATGCGTGAATATAGAAGGGAGTATCACAGTGAGCTAGTTATCGGGTCAACATAATAAAAATGTTGCTGACAGAAGAGTCAGAATATCAAGAAAAGCACTTTCCAGAAATTTCACACTGCAGCATGCTTTGCGAATTAGAAGGAAGTACAAAAAAACGTAGGCTTCCACCTTCAAACACCACGCCCTCTAATGACTGACGAAATGAAAGCTGCAATACAAAACTTTTATAAGAACATTCAAACGGACCGACATACGTTTGCACTGTGTGTCACAGAGCTCTTTTTCCCAATCAAGTGAAGCACTGTAAAAGAGATAAATATACCAAGAATATGCGTGTAGTAGCTGATTGTTAACAGGTATGTATGTCACGTGTGAATCTGCTTGCTCAACTCCATGTTCTGTACCCGAAGAGAGGACGGGGGAGTGGATCTGCTACACGTGTGACAGCCATCTAAGCAGGGGAAAGATGCCATCGATTGCTGTTGCAATAACCTTGATTTAGCTCTGTTCCCCAGGCTTGCGGAATTGAACGTACTTGAAAGGCAATTAATTGCAAAAATTCTACCTTTGCAAAAATTGTTTCCTTGCCCAAGGGACAGCAAAGGGCAATACATGGAGCAGTTGTCTGTGTTCCTTCTGACATGGAAACTGTTGTAAACAGTCTTCCGAGGCCCCGTGCGGAAGCCCAGCTTTTACAGGTAAAGCTGAAGAGGAAAACCAAGTACAAAGGCCATCAATACTTTTACACGGTCAACATGAAAATGTGTTAGCTGGACTGCGCAAGCTTAAAGAGACTCATCCAGATTACAAGAGGTAAGTATAAATGAAAGTGCCACATTTGAGGGTTTCCAAGAGGATCAGCCAGTCGAGGACTTAGATACACATGCAGAGGAGACTGAAATGGATGCAGCAGCAGACCAGCAACCTGACCAATAGGGCAGAGCATCAGGCACTTCGACCTGGTCTGATCTTGGACACTTGCATGCAGCCTCCTGACATAGCACAGGAAGTGCTGTCTTATGGAGAGGGAATTTTTAGCATTGCGCCGGCCCAGGGGAATAAGCCCATCTCCTTCTTCAGTGTTCCGAGACTTGAAGCCAAGCGTATCCTGTGCATTTCCCAACTGGAGTAAAACGTTAGATGATCCCGCCGTGTTAAACTTTCTCCAAGTATGTATTTCAATGCACGTCTGTTCTCAATAGATAGTCGGTTTGCGAAAGACCAGAGTTACCTTTTCTTTGCTCAGTTTGTTACAGAAACTAATATTGCCAATGATAGTATGTCCATTCAGACAAGGAAAGGGAAACCAAGCACCAAAGATGGAAAAACATTTCCAGCAAAATGCTAAAGGACAAAGAAGAGTTGGAAAAACTGATCCAGAATAAAGAGCCACTCGTTTCATGCAGCCGTTACGAGGAACTCCTGCTTATTGGGAGAAAGGATTACGTGATTTGCACGCCATGGTGAGGCAACTTGGAAAGCCCACTTTCTTTTGCACGTTCTCTGCTGCTGAAATGAGATGGCCAGAAGTCATTGAGGCCATCAAAGGTCAACATGGAGAGCAGGTAAGTTTTCTGAGCTTGACTGGAATGCAAAGTGTACATTCTTAGAAGCAACCCTGTCACAGTCATGCGCATGTTTGAAAAGAGGGTGGATGCCTGTTAGAGACCTCATTCTTTCCCCTGCACAACCCATTGGACCAGTTGAGGATACTTTTATCGCGTGGAATTTCAGGCAAGGGGTTCACCCATATACATGCTGTGATATGGATTAAGGACACACCTGAAATGGAAGACCCCTCTGTTGCGATGAAGTGATAAAGTTCATAGATCGTTACATATCTTGTCAGTTGCCTGATGAGACAAAGGATCCCGAGCTCCACAAAATTGTATCAGAGGTTCAAATGCACAGCAAAAAGCACTCAAATCATGCAAAAAGGTAATGTTGAATGCCGATTTGGATTCCCCAAATACCAATGGAACGCACCAGATACGTGCCTGTATTGACTTTGATCTGGAAAATGACGACGAAAAACCAAGCTAGAAAAGCAAAAGGTAGGAGAAGTCCAAAAAATCCAGATCAAAATTATCTCAAACCTACAAAGAGAGGCTAAAAAGAAACTGAAACCAATAAGGGACTTACTGAAGGATGAGAAATCATCTTTCAGGGATTTAGAAGAGTTACTCCATGCTTGTAACATGACCAAAGTGGAGTACAATGGCCATGTTGATGCTCTGACTTCTGGAATGGTGGTAATGATGAAACGTGATCCAAAGACAGCTGGGTTAATGGTACAATCCTGATCTTCTGCGGGCATGGAATGCCAACATGGACATTCAGTATGTGCTTGAGAGTATAGCTGATTGAGTACATGATGTCGTACATAGCCAAGCCAGACACGAAATGGCACAGTTCCTCAAGTCGTTGTTGAGATTTAAAGACGGCCAATGTGACCAAGCGATGAGATGAAAAAATATGCAGGCATATTCAAACAGAGAGAGGTCATGCTCAAGAATCGTTGCGCGCACTTGTAGCCTACCTCTAAAAATCCTCACGCAGTGTTTTTTTCTTCAAACAGATGAAGACGGTATGAAATGAGCCTTCCGATGAGTAAACTGTGAACATGTCCCCAGATGAGGAGAATGTTTGGATGACAGGATTGCCAGAAAATATCTCAACAGACCACAAACGCTGGAATTTGAACACATGTGCCTGCAGAATTGCGTCAGAATACAGGTTTTATACGGTAATCAAATTGAAGGGCCAAACGCAATTCCCTCCTTAATGATGCAGGATACATCCAGAAAAGAACTATGGGCAAACCTGCAGTCATTAGATTTACTCGCTTTTCTGAGAAAAAAACCCCGAAAGTTTTACGACGACTTCTGAAGTTGTATTTCCACACAGAAGAGATGAGGACCTTAGAAACGAGGAACACAAACCTACGAGCCTTTTACAACAATGGTTCCCGAGTAGGTATCAGGTAAAACGGTATGTGGATTTCAACCGCAAAAGGTATGAAGGGCAAGTAAGAAAATTGACAAGATTATGGAGAACTGAAAAAGCAAGGCCCGGTTCGTAACGCTTGGAACACTTTTGCACCCGAGGTTGAGTTGGACCGTTTGGATGCGCTGCTGAAAGACCACCAATGGAAGAGGAAGAAGAACAGACCCTATTCCAGATTATGAAATTAATGTCACAGTGGAGACATGCCAAAAATTGAAGCTCCTAAATTGAGCCCTGATTTCATCAGACAAATGTACAGGAGTTTAAATGAGACTCAAGCATCTGTGTTTACGCCATTCGCGATTGGTGCCTGAAGCGCGTCTGGGGTGACGACCAGAACCATTCTTTTATTTCTTGACGGGAGGAGCTGGCTGTGGCAAATCTCATGTCATCAAATGTGTTTACCAGGAGGCAACCAAGCTCTTGCGCCAGCTTCCTAGACTTCTTGATATTGGTGACATGTCAAGCCCACTGTGCTCCTCACAGCTTTTACTGGTACTGCAGCGTACAACATATCGGGAAGACTTTACATTCCATCTTGAAACTGCCCAAGAGTTTAAACCACCGTACAAGGGACTTGGAAATTCATTGGATGAAGTGCGGGCAGTTTTTTCTAATGTGGAAATCTTAATCATTGACGAAATCTCCATGGTCTCCAAAGACCTACTTGCATATGTTCACTGGAGATTTCAACAAATCAAGGGAAACACAAGGTTTATGGGGGGGTCTCGTTTTGGCCGTGGGCGACTTCTTCCAGTTGCCACCCTTGGACGAGCAAACCTCTTTGTGTCACCGAGGATGGCATGCTTGATATCTGGAATGAGAATTTCCAGATGGTCAGCCTAACGGAAATCATGCGGCAGAAAGCGACAGGGCATTTGCAGAGCTCCTGACCGGATTAGAGTTAAATGTAAAAGGATTTGCTCAGTGAGGATGACAGGGCTCTTTTGATCCAAGCTGTTACTGACCCCAAAGAGTGTCCAATGGATGTCCTACACATTTTTGCTACAAACAACAGGTGGACACCCATAACGCAGCAGTTGTGGCCTCTTTAGGTGCAGTAACAGTTGACATTCCGGCAGAGGACTACAAAAGGGTTACAAAGACGGGAAACATGATTAACTTGGGCTGTTGCATAGCGGGTAACAAACGAGACTTGTCTAACAGCATACAGGCTGGTTTGGGTTTAGGGTAATGATTATAAGAAATTTGGATGTAGAGGATGGTCTTGTAAATGGAACATTGGCACCATTGCTGATATTGTTACCAGTACCAAAGATGGAGCGACTAGTGTAAAGTTAATTGGACTCAAACTGGATAATCCACAGCTGGACACACAAAAAGATTCGAGGTAAACCAGACGGCATTGTTTACATTGAAAGATTTGAGGAACAGACTAGCGTAAGGGAGTGGTACGACGGCAATTCCAATGAAGTTGGCCTTTGGATGTACAGCACACAAGTGCAAGGGATGACCATGAAGTCTGCGTAATTTCCTTGAAGCGGATTTTTGAACCGGAATGGCATATGTGGCCCTCAGTCGCACACTTCTCTTGAAGACTTAAAATCATTGATTTCGATGAAGGTAAGATCTACGCTGATGAAAACATCAGAGCAGCTATGGAATCAATGAGATCAGCATCGTTCTTGCACACCAGACCCTCTTGAATTTTCAGTCGGGTCATCAGGGTCCAACTTTAACAATTGTCCACCACAATGTCGAAGGTCTTGTCTGTCACTCTGAGGACATGAACAACATCATGAACTCATGTTGGCAGATATCTTATGCCTAACGGAGACTCATTTATTTGGATCTTCTGTTCCAGCTTCTTGCCAACTGGAGGCTATTGTTTCTTTTCACGGAACAGACATGTCTCCTACTCAAACAGAGTCGACATTGCTACCAAGAGGGTGGGGGAGTAGCGACTTACTGCCGGAGTCTTCTCCAACCGCAGGAACGGAGATTCTTTAACGAGGTTACAGATCTTGAGTTCACGTTGTCAAAGTGGACTCCCCAATCACAGCCCTTATCGCGACCGTTTACAGGCCACCAAGTTTGATCTTGGAACATTTTAAGAATCTTCAAAACCTCTTGGATGGCCTGAATTCAATGATATTAAGCCACTGTTATATTAGGAGACTTTAATGAGGACCTTATTCCTCCTGGAAAAAAGCATCAATGAGTTGTTAGAGCAAAAGGCTTATTCAACTTATTACTGATCCAACCACAGAAAAACGCACTCTCTTGATCACATTTACATCTCCCATCCAGAATACTGTTCCAGTCGGGTGTCTTGCAGACTTACTACAGTTACCACAATCCTATATATTGTGTGTTGACTTTAGTATAAGCTGCTTCTACAGTGGCTTGCAAAAGAGTCATGTCTCTTGAAGTTTTCATATTTTATCACATACAACACAAATGTAAAATACAGTGGGGGAAACTAGTATTTAACCCTGTGCGATCGTCACATTCTGTTTACTCCCCTTGTCCTATGGGTCAAAAAGCGGGTTAAAAAACGGGTCAAAAGAAGCCCCAAAATAAGCAACTTGAATTTGATATCCAAAATCTATTTTTGCATGATGAACGATCTTATCAATAAATTAAGTTTAATTCATTTTATAGTGTGTTTTTTTGGTACACAACATAAAAAGACAACCAACAGTATTAAACGTTTCTTTTTACGAACAACCAGCTGCCATAAGGTTTTTTTTACACAGTAAAGGTTTATTTAATTATTTAAATGTGAAGTATTACTTCTGAATTAACTATACTGAAAGGTGAAAAAGTCAACAATCTAACTTTTTTGTCAACAGTTAATTCTTTTATATAGTTTAGGACATCAATTATGAAAATTCTTCTCTCATACAACGTCCTTCAACATTATAAGTAAATTATAAAAGAGTGAACTGTTGATAAAAAGATCCAAATTCTTGACTTTTTCTCTTTCATTATAATTAATCCAGAAGTAATAATTTAACATTGATCTAATTTCAATAATAATCTTTACTGTGTAAAGAAAACTTATGACATTTGGTTTGTGGTAAAAAGAAAAAAGGTGTAATGCTGTTCAAAGACAATTTTACATGATAAAAAAAATAATTAAACTTAATTGAATTAATAAATAACAGATTGTGTCATCATGCAAAATAGATTTTGGATTTAAAATTTTATTAATTTGTTTCATTTATGGGCTTTTGTTAGGGTGGGTCATTTTTGACCCGTAGGACAGAGGAGTAACGAGGAGTTACTATCGCACCAGGGTTAAGATATTTTTTCTACAGCTAAACATGCCAATGGGTCGCTTTTGATCCACAAGACAACACTGTTGATTTTTCCCTGGTAGTCTTTTCTGGGGTCCTGGAAAGGAGGGTCTGTAAGGTCCTGGAGAATGCATGGGAGTTTGTCCAAACAATCTACATGTGTTTTGTGGACTTGGAGTAGGCATTTGAGAGTGTACCTCTGAGAACCTTCTGGGGGGTTCTCTGGGAGTATGACATCCAAGGTCTTTTGATATGGGTTGTAAGGTTTCTGTGTGACTGATACCAGAGTTTGGTCTGCATTGTTGACAGTAAGTTTGGTTAATTTCTGCTGAGAGTTGGACTCCACCAAGTAAACGAGTCTGACTCTGCTGGAAATGCACACCAGACCGGGTACCAGTCACACAGGAACCTAACAGCCTCTAACATAGGGTCCAGTGCTCCATACTCCCAGAAGAACCCCGCAAAGTGTTCCCCTGGTGACTATCCGATGGAGCCTCCTCTCCAGGACCCCCAAATAGACCTTGCCAGGGAGGCTTATTCGGATCACACCATCCGGTTCCCCCTTTTTGAAAAAGGCACGGTAGGGTGTTCTCCGGTGACCTGTGTCTGAGTGAGGGAGCACTGAATCAACGGTCTCACTCATCATAAGGGGGATTCAGTTTGGTCTTTCATATTACATTCCGATTAAATATATTTGTGTTGTAATGTCTCAGTATGGAACAATTCAAGGGGTATAATTACTTTGTAAGCACTGTACATCTTAACCCTGAATTCATAACATGGGATTCTTTTTGGAGAAAATGTCAAGATCTCACTTCATTTTTAATGTCACTTTATCTGACTGTTTCCTTCGTACATGTGACAATCAGAAGCAGTGTGGATTGTTTTTCTTTATCATTGTTGCAGTGGGTTTGATATGTTTATTCATTGTGCACATTTGTGAATTATGGTGTATGCTTGTGGATTTTGCTGTAGGCTTACAAATATTCTTGTACACTTTGTGAATCTTTTCAGTACCTATTTAGTTCCATAGAAAGGAGGCTTCATAATAGGGTTTGTATGTGCACATGAAAGTTTGAGCTTTGAGAATACGAAAGTGGCTGATCTTGAAACACTCATCGATTCTCTGTCAGAGGAGTTGTTGGAATATTGCGCCAGGGAGAAGTAGATAAACAATCAGCTACTACATGTATATTCTGTTCTGTTTTGAATAAAAATAATTTTAATAGGTCTCATGTGGCCCAGACTTTTCCTTATTTTTCTAATCCAGTTAGAGTACCTGTTGCCTTCTTTGATATTTTTGCGAACTCCTTTTTTTATTCGTCACTATTTGCGTCATTTAATTAAAGCTCTCCTTTTTCATCGCTCCCCAATCACACTGCATTTTACTGCTGCAGCCTCCTAGTGGTTACCTTCACTTCACTAGCAGAACAAAAGTTAAACTCACATTGTCCTGTTAGACTCCTCTATATGGTGAGAATTTGTCTGGTTTTGGTGGAGTTAACCCTTTTTCTCCCAGTTTTAGTCTGTTTTAGCAGGTTGTTTTGCAGGTAGTTTCAAGCAAAATGATCCTATGGAGGCTGCCCAAGAAGAGAGAGAGGAAACGAGACCTGGAGGTTAGGCCCATGAAATGTAGCAAATGTATCTAAATTGTAGCAACCTCAAAAGTAGTTACTTTTTTAGTTGTTGATGATGATGCCTGTCTATTGATGGAATGACTGTGTATTTTTAGTCCAAGACACTCTCATGGACTTGGACCCTCACCCAATCTGAGGAGAAGATGGAGCTCTTGTTTCTTTAGATGTCCCAGGTGGTGCAATCTGACCAGATAAGTACATGACTAATTAAGGCTAATATATTTGCAGATTTTGTTTATTTTAACTTGAGATTGATGATGTTGTATATCTAGGTTTGATGGGAGGAATCCAGTGGATATATGCTCTTTTTTTCTTGGGTGATGTTGGTTATCTATATTAATCATCTGAAACCTTTGTTTAAACAAAGTTTCATTTTTACTTTATTCATTCATAATCAAATAGATGTTTAAAAATTTCATGTATATTAATTTGTCTTTTTTTGTTTGTTGTTTTTTACTACAGAGTCCGTGATGTGTCACTCCAGATTGGATCCCGAAGAATTACTTGGCCAAATAAAAGAACTTTTGAGCTTTTGGAGCAGTTTTTTATATTGTTTCAAATAGTTTTTCATGTATGTATATATTTAAATTAGTTTCATTTGTACTGTAGAAACTGCAATATGTAAAAATAATAAAATAGATTGGATGTTTGAAAATAGAAGTTAATCAAATAAAGTAGCTTAAAAGAGACATAAAACTATTTTTTATAGTTTCAAATACTTTTTCATATATGTATATGTTTATAATAGTTTCATATTTATAACAAGTGGATCATTATGGCGGAAGCCATAATGTTTCGCTTGTGAAATTAAAACTGTTGGGTCTCACCTTGACACTCAGAAATACCCTGAGTGCCACACGACCGGACAGGACACATGTAAAATAAAAAAAAGATAGCAAATATTTTATTGCAGAGGCATCCAATTTTAAATTAAATTTGTTGTACTCTTTAAATGTTGTAATTTTTGTTCACTGTAATCTTCACCTGTAAAAAGTTTGTATAAGTCTTTAACAAAAGTTCAATATATATATTTAAACTGTGACCTGTTTGTGTGTGTTTTTTTTGTTTTGTTCAGAAAAACTAACTGCTTCCCTGTATGTCTCATTCACAAAAGTTGAGCTGCTTTTTAGAACTACAATGACTGAAGGCCAGAACTACAACATGGCGGAACTCTTAGATACCACACATTAGGGCTGAGCTGGCATTTAGATCTACTTGCTGTTTTGGGCATTATATAGCTGGATTAAACAAACTACTGTAACACATTCAATTGGTTTAGTTAAAATGAAGTTTACTGAAGTTTCAAAATAAAAGTCTACATATTCCTCTCACGTTAGTGCACCGCCATAGGCGGTGCAATAATATTAGCCTTTTTATGTTATTTATTTTTTAGGATAGTGAACTGCTTTGCACAGCAAGGCAGTTAATCAACATAAGCACAATCATTAGCATTTCACTGCCTTTGACCAATGCACTAGCACTTTTACCTAAAGTTAGCTATTAGCTAATATTCTCATTAATTAGACATGTTTAGTATACTGAATGGAGCACGTAAAATGAAAAAAATGTGGTCATGTTACTCCTGCAAACATTTAGGTTAACATCAGCATATTCACTAATTTTAGCTTATGCATTATTTTTAACATAATGAATGGTACAACTACAGCTTAGTCAACATGCTTCTGCCTCTCCACAGTTAATTGACTACGTTGCAGCTTTCTTTAGCATTAACGCTAATTTTTAGCATCATAACGCTGGCTCAAAGCCGACGGGCACACTTTGGCATGCCCCTTTAAAATTTCTGCAGGAATTTTCTAGTTAGGGGCATGCCATAGCAATGCATAAGGAGAGCCCTCCATGCATTGCATGGCAGGCACCTATTGTTCTACACCCAATAGAATGTCTGTATATTATTATTATTAGGGGCATGCCATAGCAATGCATAAGGAGAGCAGTACTGACTTGCGAAGCAAGTCAGTACTGCCTCCATGCATTGCATGGCAGGCACCTATTGTTCTACACCTAATAGAATGTCTCTTTATTAGGGGCATGCCATAGCAATGCATAAGGAGAGCAGTACTGACTTGCGAAGCAAGTCAGTACTGCCTCCATGCATTGCATGGCAGGCACCTATTGTTCTACACCCAATAGAACGCCTCTTTATTAGGGGCATGCCATAGCAATGCATAAGGAGAGCAGTACTGACTTGCGAAGCAAGTCAGTACTGCCTCCATGCATTGCATGGCAGGCACCTATTGCTCTACACCTAATAGAATGTCTCTTTATTAGGGCATGCCATAGCAATGCATAAGGAGAGCAGTACTGACTTGCGAAGCAAGTCAGTACTGCCTCCATGCATTGCATGGCAGGCACCTATTGTTCTACACCCAATAGAATGTCTCTTTATTATTATAGTTATTTATTTTTCTTCCGTTACCGTTAATGCGGCTCGTACCGCTGCGTGCCCACCCACAAAAGTGGTATCAAAACATGCGGCTCGATCCCGGCATTGGAGCTATTACTTTTATAGGGGATCGGAGTTACGACGGCGACGTAAAAAGTGAAAAACGAGCGAAATTTCCAACTGCCGAAACGCAGAGTGTAACTGAAACCAACTGCCGCTTTTTTAGAGTGAGAAACAGGGTGGAATTTTGACCCAAAAATAATTTTGAAATCGCTCTCATGGCCGTAAAACTTGTGCTATTGGTATGAAAGTTGGTCAGGAAATAGCACCGCATGTCTGCTCCGGTAAAATGTTTTCAAAATTTTTCTAGGTCTTACGGTTTTCTGTCCAGGTGCTTCAGAGCAAAGTGATGGGACATGACCAACTGACGCTCCTCCTCAGTGTTTAATATAGGTTTTTGAAAAATTACTGAGCTCACCACACACCATTTTTCTCTCATCAGTGCAATTATTGTGAATGACCTACAGATATGAATCACAGGACTATCAGAGACGACAAGTAGCCCTCTCATACGCTTCAAACGGTTTTTGGATCGGCATAACGGTTCCTGAACTGGAAGGGGTCGTACAGACTGCTTTTTTCATTAAAAGTGACTGGGTGTTCTCTAAGTTGCATGAAGTGTCTCTCACACACACACAGCAGTTGGCAGAGGCTTGATCGCTATGGCAACTGCTGGTTTGGCCTACAAGGTCTCTGTAGTTCTAAACATGGTGAAACACTTAATACAGAGGGCAGAGCAGAAGGTCAGAACTACAACATGGCGGATCATTCAGTTATTACAGAGGGCTGAGCTGGAATGTAGAGCTACTTGCTGTTTTGGGCATTATATTGGTGGATTAACCAAACCACTGTTACACATTGATTAGTTTGTCTATTTAAAATGAAGCTTACTGAAAATTTCAAAATAAAAGCCCTGACATTTTTCACATGACATTTTTCTCTTTTGGGCTTTATGGGACTGGTTTAAACAAACCAGAGTTGCACATTGAATTAGCGTGGTCATTAAAATGAAGCTTACTGAAAGTTTCAAATTAAAAGTCTGCCTATTCCTCTAGTGTTAGTGCACCGCCGAAGGCGGTGCAATAATATTAGCCTTTTTTATGTTATTTATTTCTCAGGATAGTGAACTGCCTTGCGCAGCAAGGCAGTTCATTAACATTAGCACAAACATTAGCATTTGAGCCCCTTGACTATATGCTTCACACGGTTTTCGGATCACTCTAAAGATCCTGAATAGGAAGGAGATGTTTGGACTGCTTTGTTCAGATAAACTAACTGCTACAAACAGTTAGAATCTGTTTATCCCTTTGTGTCTCACTCACACGATAGTTGAGCTGCTCTTTAGAACTACAATGACTGAAGGTCAGAACTACAACATGGTGGAACTCTCAAATAGCACATAGGGATGAGCTGGCGTTTAGATCTGCTTGCTGTATGGGGCATTATATAGCTGGATTAACCAAACCACAGTTACACATTGGATTAGTGTGTAATCCACTGTAAATAAAAAAGCTATTGTAAAGCTATTGTAAATAAGCTTACTGAAAGTTTCAAAATAAAAGCCTTGACAATTTTCACATCAGGTCATTACTCTTTTGTGCTTTATGTGACTGGTTTAAACAAACTACAGTAACACAATGAATTGGTGTGGTAGTTAAAAGACGCTAACTGAAAGTTTCAAAATAAAAGTCTGCATATTCCTCTCGTGTTAGTGCACCGCCGTAGGCGGTGCAATAATATAAGCTTTTTTTATGTTATTTATTTCTCATGATAGTGAACTGCCTTGCGCAGCAAGGCAGTTCATTAACATTAGCACAAACATTAGCATTTCACTTCCTTTGACTAGTGTACTAGCACTTTTACCTAAGTTAGCTATTAGCTAATTTTCCTCATTAATTAGACATGTTTAGTATACTGAATGGAGCAGTAAATTAAAACAACATGGTCCTGTTGCTCACATGCTACTGCCAGCATTTAAGATAACATTAGCATTTTGGCTAATTTTAGCTTATGCATTAATTTTAACATAATGAATGGAACAAGTACAGCTTAGTCAACATGCTTCTGCCTCTCCACAGGTTATTGACTACGTTGCAGCTTTCTTTAGCATTAATGCTAATTTTTAGCATCAAAGCGCTGCGTCCAAGCCGACGGGCACACTTTGGCATGCCCCTTTAAAATTTCTGCAGGAATTTTCTAGTTAGGGGCATGCCATAGCAATGCATAAGGAGAGCAGTACTGACTTGCGAAGCAAGTCAGTACTGCCTCCATGCATTGCATGGCAGGCACCTATTGTTCTACACCTAATAGAATGTCTCTTTATTTATTTCTTTATTTTTCTTCCATTACCGTTAATGCGGCTCGTACCGCTGCGTGCCCACCCACAAAAGTGGTATCAAAACGTGCGGCTCGATGCCGAGAAGGGAGGTATTACTTTTATAGGGGATTGGAGTTACGACGGCGACGTAAAAAGCGAAAAACGAGCGAAATTTCCAACTGCCGAAGCGCAGAGTGTAACTGACACCAACTGCCGCTTTTTTAGAGTGAGGAACAGGGTGGAATTTTTGACCCAAAAATAATTTTGAAATCGCTCTCATGGCCGTAAAACTTGTGCTATTGATATGAAAGTTGGTCAGGAAATCGCACCGCATGTCTGCTCCGGTAAAATGTTTTCGAAATTTCTCTAGGGCTTACGGTTTTCTGTCCAGGTGCTTCAGAGCAAAGTGACGGGACATGACCAACTGACGCTCCCCCTCAGTGTTTAATATAGGTTTTTGAAAACTTACTGAGCTCACCACACACCATTTTTATCTCATCAGTGCAATTATTGTGAATGACCTACAGATATGAATCATAGGACTATCAGAGACGACAAGTAGCCCTCTCATACGCTTCAAACGGTTTTTGGATCGGCATAACGGTTCCTGAACTGGAAGGGGTCGTTCAGACTGCTTTTTTCATGAAAAGTGACTGGGTGTTCTCAAAGTTGCATGAAGTGTCTCTCACACACACACAGCAGTTGGCAGAGGCTTCATCGCTATGGCACTGCTGGTTTGGCCTACAAGGTCTCTGTCGTTCTAAACATGGCGGAACACCTTAATACAGAGGGCAGAGCAGAAGGTCAGAACTACAACATGGCGGATCATTCAGTTATTACAGAGGAGGGCTGAGCTCGAATGTAAAGCTACGTGCTGTTTTGGGCATTATATTGGGGGATTAACCAAACCACTGTTACACATTGGATTAGTGTGTCTATTTAAAATGAAGCTTACTGAAATTTCAAAATAAAAGCCCTGACATTTTTCACATCAGGTTATTGCTCTTTTGGGCTTTATGGGACTGGTTTAAACAAACCAGAGTTGCACATTGAAATAGCGTGGTCATTAAAATGAAGCTTACTGAAACTATCAAAATAAAAGCCTGCATACTCCTCTCACGTCAGTGCACCGCCGAAGGCGGTGCAATAATATGTAGTTTTTTTAAACCTTATATAGCTGGACTGTTACACATTGGATTAATGTGGCCATAAATCCAATGTGAAACAAAAATGAAGCTTACTGAAAGTTTCAAAAAAAGTCTGCATAATTCTCTCGTGTTAGTGCACCGCCGTAGGCGGTGCAATAATATTAGCTTTTTTTATGTTAGTTATTTCTTAGGATAGTGAACTGCCTTGCGCAGCAAGGCAGTTCATTAGCATTTGTACAAAAGTTTGCATTTCACTGTCTTTGACTAGTACACTAGCACTTTTACCTAAAGTTAGCTTTTAGCTAATTTTCTCATTAATTAGACAGGTTTAGTATACTGAATGGAGTAGTAAAATTAAAACACATGTTCCTGTTGCTCCACATGCTACTGCCAGCATTTAAGCTAACATTAGCATATTGGCTAATTTTAGCTTATGCATCATTTTAACATAATGAATGGTACAAGTACAGCTTAGTAACATGCTTCTGCCTCTCCACAGGTTATTGACTACGTTGCAGCTTTCTTTAGCATTAATGCTAATTTTTAGCATCAAAACGCTGCGTCAAAGCCGACGGGCACACTTTGGCATGCCCCTTTAAAATTTCTGCAGGAATTTTCTAGTTATTATATATTTATTCTTCCGTCACCGTTAATGCGGCTCGTACCGCTGTGTGCCCACCCACAAAAGTGGTATCAAAACGTGCGGCTCGTACCCGAGAAGGGAGCTATTACTTTTATTGGGGATTGGAGTTAAAATGATTACATAAATTAATAAAAACTAAAAATTTGAGATTTTGTGTCTCACAGAATCAGTAATCTTTCTCTATGAAACACACACACAGGACTGTTTATGGCTGACTCAAAAACCCTTTTTAAATCCCCCTCACAGGCATAAATATCGCCCTATTGGTCTGAAAGTTGGTCATAACATAGATACACATGCCTGCTCATGTACAATGTTTACAAAATTTGCTAGGGCTTATGCTTTTTGTCAGGGTCCTTCAGACTGACGCCTGGTGTCTCCCAAGTATAGAAACTGTGTCTGAAGAGGATTTTCCCGCTCTTTGGCTCTCACAGCTGCAGGGGATTAATTACCATAGCACAGAAGAACAGAGTGTCTGGAACTGCAGCTCCCCAGGACTGCACTGTAGGGTTTTCTGGTATTTACAACTGCTTGTGTTTTCAGCATTATACTACTGATTCAAGACTAACCATTACACATATGTCCCCCATGTTAAAATCTGACATAAATAAGAATAAATAGCTGATTAAAAGTCTATGGACAGAAAATAACGTCGCTGCTCCTTTAAGGAACCAGCGGCACAGACGCAGCGCCTGCGATGCTACAGATCACAAACCTGACAGAGAGCGGAAGAGGATTCGTAGGAAAAGAGCGGTGATGCTCAGCAAGGCAGGTCATTAGCATTTGTACAAAAGTTAGCATTTCACTGTCTATGACTAGTGCACTAGCACTTTTACCTAAGTTAGCTTTTACCTAATTTTCTCATTAATTAGAAATGTTTAGTATACTGAATAGAGTAGTAAAATTAAACAACATGGTCGTGTTGCTCCACATCCTACTGCCAGCATTTGAGCTAACATTAGCATATTGGCTAATTTTAGCATATGCATCAATTTTAACATAATGAATGGTACAAGTACAGATTATTCTACATGCTTCTGCCTCTCCACAGGTTATTGACTACGTTGCAGCTTTCTTTAGCATTAATGCTAATTTTTAGTATAAAACACTGGCTCAAAGCCGACGGGCACACTTTGGCATGCCCCTTTAAAATTTCTGCAGGAATTTCTAGTTATAAATATAATTTATTATTCTTCCGTTACCGTTAATGCGGCTCGTACCGCTGCATGCTGACCCACAAAAGTGGTATCAAAACGTGCGGCTCAATCCCGGCAAGTGAGCTATTACTTTTATTGGGGATTGGAGTTAAATGATTACATAATTAATAAAACGAAAAAATTTGAGATTTTGTGTCTCACAGAATCAGTAATCTTTCTCTATGAAACACACACACAGGACTGTTTATGGCTGACTCAAAAACCCTTTTTAAATCCCCCTCACAGGCATAAATATCGCCCTATTGGTCTGAAAGTTGGTCATAACATAGATACACATGCCTGCTCATGTACAATGTTTACAAAATTTGCTAGGGCTTATGCTTTTTGTCAGGGTCCTTCAGACTGACGCCTGGTGTCTCCCAAGTATAGAAACTGTGTCTGAAGAGGATTTTCCCGCTCTTTGGCTCTCACAGCTGCAGGGGATTAATTACCATAGCAACAGAAGAACAGAGTGTCTGGAACTGCAGCTCCCCAGGACTGCACTGTAGGGTTTACTGGTATTTACAACTGCTTGTGTTTTCAGCATTATACTACTGATTCAAGACTATAACCATTACACATATGTCCCCCCATGTTAAAATCTGACATAAATAACAATAAATAGCTGATTAAAAGTCTATGGACAGAAAATAACGTCGCTGCTCCTTTAAGGAACCAGCGGCACAGACGCAGCGCCTGCGATGCTACAGATCACAAACCTGACAGAGAGCAGAAGAGGATTCGTAGGGAAAAGAGCGGTGATGCTCAGCAAGGCAGGTCATTAGCATTTGTACAAAAGTTAGCATTTCACTGTCTATGACTAGTGCACTAGCACTTTTACCTAAAGTTAGCTTTTACCTAATTTTCTCATTAATTAGAAATGTTTAGTATACTGAATAGAGTAGTAAAATTAAAACAACATGGTCGTGTTGCTCCACATCCTACTGCCAGCATTTGAGCTAACATTAGCATATTGGCTAATTTTAGCATATGCATCAGTTTTAACATAATGAATGGTACAAGTACAGATTATTCTACATGCTTCTGCCTCTCCACAGGTTATTGACTACGTTGCAGCTTTCTTTAGCATTAATGCTAATTTTTAGTATAAAAACACTGGCTCAAAGCCGACGGGCACACTTTGGCATGCCCCTTTAAAATTTCTGCAGGAATTTTCTAGTTCTTATTATTTATTATTCTTCCGTCACCGTTAATGCGGCTCGTACCGCTGCGTGCCCACCCACAAAAGTGGTATCATATCGTGCGGCTCGATGCCGAGATGGGTGCTATTACTTTTATAGGGGATCGGAGTTACGACGGCGACGTAAAAAGCGAAAAACGAGCGAAATTTCCAACTGCCGAACCGCAGAGTGTAACTGACACCAACTGCCGCTTTTTTAGAGTGAGAAACAGGGTGGAATTTTGACCCCAAAATAATTTTGAAATCGCTCTCATGGCCGCAAAACATGTGCTATTGGTATGAAAGTTGGTCAGGAAATAGCACCGCATGTCTGCTCCGGTAAAATGTTTTCAAAATTTCTCTAGGGCTTACGGTTTTCTGTCCAGGTGCTTCAGAGCAAAGTGACGGGACATGACCAACTGACGCTCCCCCTCAGTGTTTAATATAGGTTTTTGAAAACTTACTGAGCTCACCACACACCATTTTTCTCTCATCAGTGCAATTCCTGTGAATGACCTACAGATATGAATCACAGGACTATCAGAGACGACAAGTAGCCCTCTCATACGCTTCAAACGGTTTTTGGATCGGCATAACGGTTCCCGAACGGGAAGGGTCGTTCAGACTGCTTTTTTCATTAAAAGTGACTGGGTGTTCTCAAAGTTGCATGAAGTGTCTCTCACACACACACAGCAGTTGGCAGAGGCTTGATCGCTATGGCAACTGCTGGTTTGGCCTACAAGGTCTCTGTAGTTCTAAACATGGTGGAACACCTTAATACAGAGGGCAGAGCAGAAGGTCAGAACTACAACATGGCGGATCATTCAGTTATTACAGAGGAGGGCTGAGCTGGAATGTAGAGCTACTTGCTGTTTTGGCCATTATATTGGTGGATTAACCAAACCACTGTTACACATTGGATTTGTGTGTCTATTTAAAATGAAGCTTACTGAAAATTTCAAAATAAAAGCCCTGACATTTTTTACATCAGGTTATTGGTCTTTTGGGCTTCATGGGACTGGTTTAAACAAACCAGAGTTGCACATTGAATTAGCGTGGTCATTAAAATGAAGCTTACTGAAAGTTTCAAATTAAAAGTCTGCCTATTCCTCTAGTGTTAGTGCACCGCCGAAGGCGGTGCAATAATATTAGCCTTTTTTATGTTATTTATTTCTCAGGATAGTGAACTGCATTCAACATTAACATTAGCACAAACATTAGCATTTGAGCCCCCTTGACTATATGCTTCAAACAGTTTTTGGATCACTCTAAAGATCCTGAATAGGATGGAGATGTTTGGACTGCTTTGTTCAGATAAACTAACTGCTTCAAACCGTTAGAATCTGTTTATCCCTTTGTGTCTCACTCACACGATAGTTGAGCTGCTCTTTAGAACTACAATGACTGAAGGTCAGAACTACAACATGGCGTAACTCTCAAATAGCACATAGTGATGAGCTGGCATTTAGATCTACTTGCTGTATGGGGCATTATATAGCTGGATTAACCAAACCACAGTTACACATTGGATTAGTGTGTAATCCACTGTAAATAAAAAAGCTATTGTAAAGCTATTGTAAATAAAGCTTACTGAAAGTTTCAAAATAAAAGCCTTGACATTTTCACATCAGGTCATTACTCTTTTGGCCTTTATGTGACTGGTTTAAACAAACTACAGTAACACAATGAATTGTTGTGGTAGTTAAAAAGACGCTAGCTGAAAGTTTCAAAATAAAAGTCTGCATATTCCTCTCGTGTTAGTGCACCGCCGTAGGCGGTGCAATAATATAAGCTTTTTTTATGTTATTTATTTCTCAGGATAGTGAACTGCCTTGCGCAGCAAGGCCGTTCATTAACATTAGCACAAACATTAGCATTTCACTTCCTTTGACTAGTGTACTAGCACTTTTACCTAAAGTTAGCTATTAGCTTATTTTTTCATTTATTAGACATGTTTAGTATACTGAATGGAGTAGTAAAATTAAAACAACATGGTCCTGTTGCTCCACATGCTACTGCCAGCATTTAGGCTAACATTAGCATATTTGCTAATTTTAGCTTATGCATTATTTTTAACATAATGAATGGTACAAGTACAGCTTAGTCAACATGCTTCTGCATCTCCACAGGTTATTGACTACGTTGCAGCTTTCTTTAGCATTAATGCTAATTTTTAACATCATAACGCTGCGTCAAAGCCGACGGGCACACTTTGGCGTACCGCTGCGTGCCCACCCACAAAAGTGGTATCAAACGTGCGGCTCGTACCCGAGAAGGGAGCTATTACTTTTATTGGGGATTGGAGTTAAAATGATTACATAAATTAATAAAACGAAAAATTTGAGATTTTGTGTCTCACAGAATCAGTAATCTTTCTCTATGAAACACCACACAGGACTGTTTATGGCTGACTCAAAACCCTTTTTAAATCCCCCTCACAGGCATAAATATCGCCCTATTGATCTGAAAGTTGGTCATAACATAGATACACATGCCTGCTCATGTACAATGTTTACAAAAATTTGCTAGGGCTTATGCTTTTTGTCAGGGTCCTTCAGACTGACGCCTGGTGTCTCCCAAGTATAGAAACTGTGTCTGAAGAGGATTTTCCCGCTCTTTGGCTCTCACAGCTGCAGGGGATTAATTACCATAGCAACAGAAGAACACAGTGTCTGGAACTGCAGCTACCCAGGACTGCACTGTAGGGTTTACTGGTATTTACAACTTCTTGTGTTTTCAGCATTATACTACTGATTCAAGACTATAACCATTACACATATGTCCCCCCATGTTAAAATCTGACATAAATAAGAATAAATAGTTGATTAAAAGTCTGTGGACAGAAAATAACGTCGCTGCTCCTTTAAGGAACCAGCGGCACAGACGCGGCGCCTGGGTGATGCTACAGATCACAAACCTGACAGAGAGCAGAAGAGGATTCGTAGGAAAAGAGCGGTGATGAACGGAAACGCTTAATATAGTTGAGAAAACATAAATTACCTGGTCGAAAACTGACTGGGATTTAATGAGAACTAAGTTACATCGGTTTTGGTGAGTTTTGTTTTTATTTTCTTACATTTTCATCGTGTTGTACTTTTCATTTTAGCAGAGAGCTAAGGCTAAAAACGTAGCCGTTTGCAAGGAAATACTCCGTCATAAACTGTTATCAGGTTAATATTTAAACTGTTATCCGGGTAATATATTGGGTTTATGAAGAATTTATTTGAATAATTTCAGGATTTAAGAAAACATGCTTCTGACTCCCCGCAGGTTATTGACCACACTGAAGCTTTCTTAACCATGATTGCTTAATGCTAATTTTTAACATCATAACGCTGCGTCAAAGCCGACGGGCACACTTTGGCATGCCCCTTTAAAATTTCTGCAGGAATTTTCTAGTTATTTATTATTCTTCCGTCACCGTTAATGCGGCTCGTACCGCTGCGTGCCCACCCACAAAAGTGGTATCAAATCGTGCGGCTCGATGCCGGCATTATTGCTATTACTTTTATTGGGGATCGGAGTTACGACGGCGACGTAAGAAGCGAAAAACGAGCGAAATTTCCAACTGCCGAACCCTTAGAGTGTAACTGACACCAACTGCCGCTTTTTTAGAGTGAGGAACATGGTGGAATTTTGACCCAAAAATAATTTTGAAATCGCTCTCATGGCCGTAAAACTTGTGCTATTGGTATGAAAGTTGGTCAGGAAATAGCACCGCATGTCTGCTCCGGTAAAATGTTTTCGAAATTTCTCTAGGGCTTACGGTTTTCTGTCCAGGTGCTTCAGAGCAAAGTGACGGGACATGACCAACTGACNCTCCCCTCAGTGTTTAATATAGGTTTTTGAAAAATTACTGAGCTCACCACACACCATTTTTCTCTCATCAGTGCAATTCCTGTGAATGACCTACAGATATGAATCACAGGACTATCGGAGACGACAAGTAGCCCTCTCATACGCTTCAAACGGCTTTTGGATCGGCATAACGGTTCCCGAACGGGAAGGGGTCGTTCAGACTGCTTTTTTCATGAAAAGTGACTGGGTGTTCTCAAAGTTGCATGAAGTGTCTCTCACACACACACAGCAGTTGGCAGAGGCTTGATCGCTATGGCAACTGCTGGTTTGGCCTACAAGGTCTCTGTAGTTCTAAACATGGCGAAACACCTTAATACAGAGGGCAGAGCAGAAGGTCAGAACTACAACATGGCGGATCATTCAGTTATTACAGAGGAGGGCTGAGCTGGAATGTAGAGCTACTTGCTGTTTTGGGCATTATATTGGTGGATTAACCAAACCACTGTTACACATTGATTAGTGTGTCTATTTAAAATGAAGCTTACTGAAAATTTCAAAATAAAAGTCCTGACATTTTCACATCATGTTATTGTTCTTATGGGCTTCATGGGACTGGTTTAAACAAACCAGAGTTGCACATTGAATTAGCGTGGTCATTAAAATGAAGCTTACTGAAAGTTTCAAATTAAAAGTCTGCCTATTCCTCTAGTGTTAGTGCACCGCCGAAGGCGGTGCAATAATATTAGCCTTTTTATGTTATTTATTTCTCAGGATAGTGAACTGCCTTGCGCAGCAAGGCAGTTCATTAACATTAGCACAAACATTAGCATTTGAGCCCCTTGACTATATTCTTCACACGGTTTTCGGATCACTCTAAAAGATCCTGAATAGGATGGAGATGTTTGGACTGCTTTGTTCAGATAAACTAACTGCTTCAAACCGTTAGAATCTGTTTATCCCTTTGTGTCTCACTCACACGATAGTTGAGCTGCTCTTTAGAACTACAATGACTGAAGGTCAGAACTACAACATGGCGGAACTCCCAAATGTCACATAGGGATGAGCTGGCTCTTAGATCTGCTTGCTGTATGGGACTTTATATAGCTGGATTAACCAAACCACAGTTACACATTGGATTAGTGTGTAATCCACTGTAAATAAAAAAGCTATTGTAAAGCTATTGTAAATAAAGCTTACTGAAAGTTTCAAAATAAAAGCCTTGACATTTTTCACATCAGGTCATTACTCTTTTGTGCTTTATGTGACTGGTTTAAACAAACTACAGTAACACAATAAATTGGTGTGGTAGTTAAAATGACGCTAGCTGAAAGTTTCAAAATAAAAGTCTGCATATTCCTCTCGTGTTAAGCCTTTTTATGTTATTTATGTCTCAGGATAGTGAACTGCCTTGCGCAGCAAGGCAGTTCATTAACATTAGCACAAACATTAGCATTTCACTTCCTTTGACTAGTGTACTAGCACTTTTACCTATAGTTAGCTATTAGCTAATTTTTTCATTTATTAGACATGTTTAGTATAGTGAATGGCGCACATTAAATGAAAACAACATGGTCCTGTTGCTCCATATGCTACTGCCAGCATTTAGGCTAACATTAGCCTATTGGCTAATTTTAGCTCATGCATTAATTTTAACATAATGAATGGTACAAGTACAGCTTAGTCAACATGCTTCTGCCTCTCCACAGGTTATTGACTACGTTGCAGCTTTCTTTAGCATTAACGCAAATGTTTAACATTATAACGCTGCGTCCAAGCCGACGGGCACACTTTGGCATGCCCCTTTAAAATTTCTGCAGGAATTTTCTAGTTAGGGGCATGCCATAGCAATGCATAAGGAGAGCAGTACTGACTTGCGAAGCAAGTCAGTACTGCCTCCATGCATTGCATGGCAGGCACCTATTGCTCTACACCTAATAGAATGTCTCTTTATTAGGGGCATGCCATAGCAATGCATAAGGAGAGCAGTACTGACTTGCGAAGCAAGTCAGTACTGCCTCCATGCATTGCATGGCAGGCACCTATTGTTCTACACCCAATAGAATGTCTGTTTATTATTATAACATCTTCTTCCATTACCGTTAATGCGGCTCGTACCGCTGCGTGCCCACCCACAAAAGTGGTATCAAAACGTGCGGCTCGTACCCAAGAAGGGAGCTATTACTTTTATTGGGGATCGGAGTTAGGATGGCGACGTAAAAAGCGAAAAACGAGCAAAATTTCCAACTGCCGAAACCCTAGAGTGTAACTGAAACCAACTGCCGCTTTTTAGAGTGAGGAACAGGGTGGAATTTTGACCCAAAAATAATTTTGAAATCGCTCTCATGGCCGCAAAACTTGTGCTATTGGTATGAAAGTTGGTCAGGAAATAGCACCGCATGTCTGCTCCGGTAAAATGTTTTCAAAATTTCTCTAGGGCTTACGGTTTTCTGTCCAGGTGCTTCAGAGCAAAGTGATGGGACATGACCAACTGACGCTTCATCCCCAGTGTTTATATAGGTTTTTGAGTTACTACAGATGGAGGGTGAACAGAATGTTAAATCTACAGGCAGGGCAGAGTTTTCTTGGCATTATATCACTGGTTTAACCCAACCACTGTTACACATTGGATTAGTGTGGCCATTTAAAATTAAGCTTACTGAAAATTTCATAATAAAAGCCTGTATATTTCTTTGCAGCCTAACTAACTCCTAACTAAAGCCTTGACATTTTCACATCAGGTCATTACTCTTTTGGCCTTTATGTGACTGGTTTAAACAAACTACTGTAACACTATGATTTGGTGTGGTAGTTAAAATGAAGTTTACTGAAAGTTTCAAAATAAAAGTCTGCATATTCCTCTCACGTTAGTGCACCGCCGTAGGCGGTGCAATAATATTCAGCTTTCTTACCTTTTTTTTCGCTCAGGATAGTGAACTGCCTTGCGCAGCAAGGCAGTTCATTAACATTACCACAAACATTAGCATTTGACCCACCATATTAGTGCACCGCCATAGGCGGTGCAATAATATTAAAGTTTTTTGTTATTTATTTCTCAGGAAAGTAAACTGCCTTGCTGCGCAAGGCAGTTTACTGAAATAAATATCAATAAATATCTTGAGAAATAAATATCAGGGAAGACAAAAAGCCATCTCATACGCTTCAAACAGTTTTTGCATCGGCCATACGGATCTTGTAGGGGAAGGGGTCGTTCAGACTGCTTTTTTCATCAAATTTGACTTTGTGTTTACATCAGTCATTCTTAAAATAAGCATTTTACCCATTTTTGCTTTGGTCTCTGGTTAGTATATGTACCTAAGTCTTTCTTAAAATGAGCATTTTAAGCTAAGATCCTGTTCCTCCTTCTACTGTAGACAACTCCTGCAGGTAAAAAAAATATTGTTACATCATATAACCCCTAAAGATCAATACTACTGATGCATTTTTGAAATAATAACTTTGTATTTAGGGAAAATTACAATTGATCACAAAAAAATTAAATTAAATCTTTTTAAAAAAAAAGATTTAATTTAAAAATAACTGAGCTCTGCACACACCATATTCTCTCATCAGTGCAATTACTGTGAATGACGTACAGATATGAATCACTGTACTATCGGAGACGACAAATAGCCCTCTCATACGCTTCAAACGGTTTTCGGATCGGCCTTACGGATCTTGAATGGGAAGGGTCGTTCAGTGTGCTTGTTTTAGTGAAACTGGCTGGCTCAAACAGATAGAATTGTCTCCCCCTGTGTGTCTCTCTTACAGCTGGCACCCTGTGGCCTATTTACCATAGCAACCGAACATGGCAACAGCTCCTGGGTCAGATAGCAAACATTCTATGGCAAACATACAGTTAAAGCAGAGGGCTACTATTTAAGTGGTTTAACACAACCACTGTTAAACATTGGATTAGTGTGGCCATTTACAATGAAGCTTAATAATTTTTCAAAATAAAAGCCTTGATCATTTTACATACTGCAATTGCTCTACTGGTGATTTAAAAACTGGTGTTACCAAATTACTGTTACAGACTGGATTAGTGTAGCCATTGATTATGACGCTTACTGAAAATTTCAAAATAAAAGCTTTGGCCATTTTACATCGAGCAATTGTTCTTTGGGCCTTACATGACCACAGTTGCACATTGAATTACCATAGTCATTAAAATGAAGCTAACTGAAAGTTTCAAAATAAAAGCCTGCATATTCCTCTCGTGTTAGTGCACCGCCGTAGGCAGTGCAATAATATTAGTGTTTTTATGTATTTATTTCTCAGTATAGTGAACTGCCTTGCACAGCAAGGCAGTTCATTAACATTAGCACAAACATTAGCATTTCACTTCCTTTGACTAGTGTACTAGCACTTTTACCTATAGTTAGCTTTTAGCTAATTTCTCATTAATTAGACATGTTTAGTATACTGAATGGAGTAGTAAAATTTAAACAACATGGTCCTGTTGCTCCACATGCTACTGCCAGCATTTAAACTAACATTAGCATATTGGCTAATTTTAGCTCATGCATCAATTTTAACATAATGAATGGTACAACTACAGCTTAGTCAACATGCTTCTGCCTCTCCACAGTTAATTTACTACGTTGCAGCTTTCTTTAGCATTAATGCAAATTTTTAACATCATAACGCTGCGTCAAAGCCGACGGGCACACTTTGGCATGCCCCTTTAAAATTTCTGCAGGAATTTTCTAGTTTATTTCTTTATTTTTCTTCCATTACCGTTAATGCGGCTCGTACCGCTGCGTGCCCACCCACAAAAGTGGTATCAAAACGTGCGGCTCGATGCCGAGAAGGGAGCTATTACTTTTATAGGGGATCGGAGTTACGACGGCGACGTAAAAAGCGAAAAACGAGCGAAATTTCCAACTGCCGAAGCGCAGAGTGTAACTGACACCAACTGCCGGTTTTTTAGAGTGAGAAACAGGGTGGAATTTTGACCGAAAAATAATTTTGAAATCGCTCTCATGGCCGTAAAACTTGTGCTATTGATATGAAAGTTGGTCAGGAAATCGCACCGCATGTCTGCTCCGGTAAAATGTTTTCGAAATTTCTCTAGGGCTTACGGTTTTCTGTCCAGGTGCTTCAGAGCAAAGTGACGGGACATGACCAACTGACGCTCCCCCTCAGTGTTTAATATAGGTTTTTGAAAACTTACTGAGCTCACCACACACCATTTTTATCTCATCAGTGCAATTCCTGTGAATGACCTACAGATATGAATCATAGGACTATCAGAGACGACAAGTAGCCCTCTCATACGCTTCAAACGGTTTTGGATCGGCATAACGGTTCCTGAACTGGAAGGGGTCGTTCAGACTGCTTTTTTCATGAAAAGTGACTGGGTGTTCTCAAAGTTGCATGAAGTGTCTCTCACACACACACAGCAGTTGGCAGAGGCTTGATCGCTATAGCAACTGCTGGTTTGGCCTACAAGGTCTCTGTAGTTCTAAACATGGCGGAACACCTTAATACAGAGGGCAGAGCAGAAGGTCAGAACTACAACATGGCGGATCCTTCAGTTATTACAGAGGAGGGCTGAGCTGGAATGTAGAGCTACTTGCTGTTTTGGGCATTATATTGGTGGATTAACCAAACCACTGTTACACATTGGATTAGTGTGTCTATTTAAAATGAAGCTTACTGAAAATTTCAAAATAAAAGCCCTGACATTTTTCACATCAGGTTATTGCTCTTTTGGGCTTTATGGGACTGGTTTAAACAAACCAGAGTTGCACATTGAAATAGCGTGGTCATTAAAATGAAGCTTACTGAAACTTTCAAAATAAAAGCCTGCATACTCCTCTCACGTCAGTGCACCGCCAAAGGCGGTGCAATAATATGTAGTTTTTTAAAACCTTATATAGCTGGACTGTTACACATTGGATTAATGTGGCCATAAATACAATGTGAAACAAAAATGAAGCTTACTGAAAGTTTCAAATTAAAAGTCTGCATAATTCTCTGGTGTTAGTGCACCGCCGTAGGCGGTGCAATAATATTAGCTTTTTTTATGTTATTTATTTCTCAGGATAGTGAACTGCCTTGCGCAGCAAGGCAGTTCATTAGCATTTGTACAAAAGTTTGCATTTCACTGTCTTTGACTAGTACACTAGCACTTTTACCTAAAGTTAGCTTTTAGCTAATTTTCTCATTAATTAGACAGGTTTAGTATACTGAATGGAGTAGTTAAATTAAAACAACATGTTCCTGTTGCTCCACATGCTACTGCCAGCATTTAAGCTAACATTAGCATATTGGCTAATTTTAGCTTATGCATCAATTTTAACATAATGAATGGTACAAGTACAGCTTAGTAAACATGCTTCTGCCTCTACACAGGTTATTGACTACGTTGCAGCTTTCTTTAGCATTAATGCTAATTTTAGCATCATAACCCTGCGTCAAAGCCGACGGGCACACTTTGGCATGCCCCTTTAAAATTTCTGCAGGAATTTCTAGTTAGGGGCATGCCATAGCAATGCATAAGGAGAGCAGTACTGACTTGCGAAGCAAGTCAGTACTGCCTCCATGCATTGCATGGCAGGCACCTATTGTTCTACACCCAATAGAATGTCTCTTTATTATTATAAATATAATTATTATTCTTCCGTTACCGTTAATGCGGCTCGTACCGCTGCATGCTGACCCACAAAAGTGGTATCAAAACGTGCGGCTCAATCCCGGCAAGTGAGCTATTACTTTTATTGGGGATTGGAGTTAAAATGATTACATAAATTAATAAAAACGAAAAAATTTGAGATTTTGTGTCTCACAGAATCAGTAATCTTTCTCTATGAAACACACACACAGGACTGTTTATGGCTGACTCAAAAACCCTTTTTAAATCCCCCTCACAGGCATAAATATCGCCCTATTGGTCTGAAAGTTGGTCATAACATAGATACACATGCCTGCTCATGTACAATGTTTACAAAAATTTGCTAGGCTTATGCTTTTTGTCAGGGTCCTTCAGACTGACGCCTGGTGTCTCCCAAGTATAGAAACTGTGTCTGAAGAGGATTTTCCCGCTCTTTGGCTCTCACAGCTGCAGGGATTAATTACCATAGCAACAGAAGAACAGAGTGTCTGGAACTGCAGCTCCCCAGGACTGCACTGTAGGGTTTACTGGTATTTACAACTGCTTGTGTTTTCAGCATTATACTACTGATTCAAGACTATAACCATTACACATATGTCCCCCCATGTTAAAATCTGACATAAATAAGAATAAATAGCTGATTAAAAGTCTATGGACAGAAAATAACGTCGCTGCTCCTTTAAGGAACCAGCGGCACAGACGCAGCGCCTGCGATGCTACAGATCACAAACCTGACAGAGAGCAGAAGAGGATTCGTAGGAAAAGAGCGGTGATGCTCAGCAAGGCAGGTCATTAGCATTTGTACAAAAGTTAGCATTTCACTGTCTATGACTAGTGCACTAGCACTTTTACCTAAAGTTAGCTTTTACCTAATTTCTCATTAATTAGAAATGTTTAGTATACTGAATAGAGTAGTAAAATTAAAACAACATGGTCGTGTTGCTCCACATCCTACTGCCAGCATTTGAGCTAACATTAGCATATTGGCTAATTTTAGCATATGCATCAATTTTAACATAATGAATGGTACAAGTACAGATTATTCTACATGCTTCTGCCTCTCCACAGGTTATTGACTACGTTGCAGCTTTCTTTAGCATTAATGCTAATTTTTAGTATAAAAACACTGGCTCAAAGCCGACGGGCACACTTTGGCATGCCCCTTTAAAATTTCTGCAGGAATTTTCTAGTTATTCCATATTTTTCTTCCGTTACCGTTAATGCGGCTCGTACCGCTGCGTGCCCACCCACAAAAGTGGTATCAAAACGTGTGGCTCGATCCCGGCATTGGAGCTATTACTTTTATTGGGGATCGGAGTTACGACGGCGACGTAAAAAGCGAAAAACGAGCGAAATTTCCAACTGCCGAAACCCTAGAGTGTAACTGACACCAACTGCCGCTTTTTAGAGTGAGAAACAGAGTGGAATTTTGACCCAAAAATAATTTTGAAATCGCTCTCATGGCCGCAAAACTTGTGCTATTGGTATGAAAGTTGGTCAGGAAATAGCACCGCATGTCTGCTCCGGTAAAATGTTTTCAAAATTTCTCTAGGGCTTACGGTTTTCTGTCCAGGTGCTTCAGAGCAAAGTGATGGGACATGACCAACTGACGCTCCTCCTCAGTGTTTAATATAGGTTTTTGAAAAATTACTGAGCTCACCACACACCATTTTTCTCTCATCAGTGCAATTATTGTGAATGACCTACAGATATGAATCACAGGACTATCGGAGACGACAAGAAGCCCTCTCATACGCTTCAAACGGTTTTTGGATCGGCCTAACGGTTCCTGAACTGGAAGGGGTCGTTCAGACTGCTTTTTTCATTAAAAGTGACTGGGTGTTCTCAAAGTTACATGAAGTGTCTCTCACACACACACAGCAGTTGGCAGAGGCTTCATCGCTATGGCAACTGCTGGTTTGGCCTACAAGGTCTCTGTAGTTCTAAACATGGTGGAACACCTTAATACAGAGGGCAGAGCAGAAGGTCAGAACTACAACATGGCGGATCATTCAGTTATTACAGAGGAGGGCTGAGCTGGAATGTAGAGCTACTTGCTGTTTTGGGCATTATATTGGTGGATTAACCAAACCACAGTTACACATTGGATTAGTGTGTCTATTTAAAATGAAGCGTACTGAAAATTTCAAAATAAAAGCCCTGACATTTTCACATCAGGTTATTGCTTTTTGGGATTTATGGGACTGGTTTAAACAAACCAGAGTTGCACATTGAATTAGCGTGGTCATTAAAATGAAGCTTACTGAAAGTTTCAAATTAAAAGTCTGCCTATTCCTCTAGTGTTAGTGCACCGCCGAAGGCGGTGCAATAATATTAGCCTTTTTTATGTTATTTATTTCTCAGGATAGTGAACTGCCTTGCGCAGCAAGGCAGTTCATTAACATTAGCACAAACATTAGCATTTGAGCCCCCTTGACTATATGCTTCACACGGTTTTCGGATCACTCTAAAAGATCCTGAATAGGATGGAGATGTTTGGACTGCTTTGTTCAGATAAACTAACTGCTTCAAACAGTTAGAATCTGTTTATCCCTTTGTGTCTCACTCACACGATAGTTGAGCTGCTCTTTAGAACTACAATGACTGAAGGTCAGAACTACAACATGGTGGAACTCTCAAATAGCACATAGTGATGAGCTGGCTCTTAGATCTGCTTGCTGTATGGGGCATTATATAGCTGGATTAACCAAACCACAGTTACACATTGGATTAGTGTGTAATCCACTGTAAATAAAAAAGCTATTGTAAAGCTATTGTAAATAAAGCTTACTGAAAGTTTCAAAATAAAAGCCTTGACAATTTTCACATCAGGTCATTACTCTTTTGGCCTTTATGTGACTGGTTTAAACAAACTACTGTAACACAATGAATTGGTGTGGTAGTTAAAATGAAGTTTACTGAAAGTTTCAAAATAAAAGCCTTGACATTTTTCACATCAGGTATTTCCTCTTTTGTGCTTTATGTGACTGGTTTAAACAAACTACAGTAACACAATGAATTGGTGTGGTAGTTAAAAAGACGCTAACTGAAAGTTTCAAAATAAAAGTCTGCATATTCCTCTCGTGTTAGTGCACCGCCGTAGGCGGTGCAATAATATAAGCTTTTTTTATGTTATTTATTTCTCAGGATAGTGAACTGCCTTGCGCAGCAAGGCAGTTCATTAACATTAGCACAAACATTAGCATTTCACTTCCTTTGACTAGTGTACTAGCACTTTTACCTATAGTTAGCTTTTAGCTAATTTTCTCATTAATTAGACATGTTTAGTATACTGAATGGAGTAGTAAAATTAAAACAACATGGTCCTGTTGCTCCACATGCTACTGCCAGCATTTAAGCTAACATTAGCATATTGGCTAATTTTAGCTTATGCATCAATTTTAACATAATGAATGGTACAAGTACAGCTTAGTCAACATGCTTCTGCCTCTCCACAGGTTATTGACTACGTTGCAGCTTTCTTTAGCATTAATGCTAATTTTTAACATCATAACGCTGCGTCAAAGCCGACGGGCACACTTTGGCATGCCCCTTTAAAATTTCTGCAGGAATTTTCTAGTTATTATAACATCTTCTTCCATTACCGTTAATGCGGCTCGTACCGCTGCGTGCCCACCCACAAAAGTGGTATCAAAACGTGCGGCTCGTACCCGAGAAGGGAGCTATTACTTTTATAGGGGATCGGAGTTACGATGGCGACGTAAAAAGCGAAAAACGAGCAAAATTTCCAACTGCCGAAACCCTAGAGTGTAACTGACACCAACTGCCGCTTTTTAGAGTGAGAAACATGGTGGAATTTTGACCCAAAAATAATTTTGAAATCGCTCTCATGGCCGTAAAACTTGTGCTATTGGTATGAAAGTTGGTCAGGAAATAGCACCGCATGTCTGCTCCGGTAAAATGTTTTCAAAATTTCTCTAGGGCTTACGGTTTTCTGTCCAGGTGCTTCAGAGCAAAGTGATGGGACATGACCAACTGACGCTCCTCCTCAGTGTTTAATATAGGTTTTTGAAAAATTACTCAGCTTAGTGCACACCATAGCAAAGCAAGGCAGTACATTTACATCAGTCTTTCCTACAATGAGCATTTTAGTTATTTTTTCTCTCAGGTTAGTGGACTGCCTTGCGAAGCAAGGCAGTACATTTACCTCATTTTTAAAAAAATTAGCATTATAGCTATCTTTTTCTCTCAGGTTAGTGTACTGCCTTGCGAAGCAAGGCAGTACATTTACCTCATTTTTAAAAAAATGAGCATTATAGCTATTTTTTCTATCTGGTTAGTACATTTACATCAGTCTTTCTTAAAATGAGAATTTTAGCTATTTTGCTGTCAATTTACACAGACCTCTGAAGTGGACACTAATGCATCATAAAATACAATATCAATCACTTGCCATCACCTGCAAATGCAAGAATTATTTTTTTTTAAATCCAATATTGCTGACAGACAAAAAAGCATGCTGATTGGTTCTTTCTTCTACTGTAGACAACTCCTGCAGGTAAAAAAAATATTGTTACATCATATAACCCCTAAAGAACAATACTACTGATGCATTTTTGAAATAATAACTTTGTATTTGGGGAAAATTACAATTGATCACAAAAAAAATTAAATTAAATCTTTTTTTTAAAAAAAAGATTTAATTTAAAAATTACTGAGCTCTGCACACACCATATTTCTCTCATCAGTGCAATTCCTGTGAATGACCTACAGATATGAATCACGGTACTATCGGAGACGACAAATAGCCCTCTCATACGCTTCAAACGGTTTTCGGATCGGCCTTACGGATCTTGAATGGGAAGGGGTCATTCAGTGTGCTTGTTTTAGTGAAACTGGCTGGCTCAAACAGATAGAATTGTCTCCCTTTGTGTGTCTCTCTTACAGCTGGCACCCTGTGGCCTATTTACCATAGCAACCGAACATGGCAACAGCTCCTGGGTCAGAATACAAACATTCTATGGCAAACATACAGTTAAAGCAGAGGGCTACTATTTAAGTGGTTTAACACACCCACTGTTAAACATTGGATTAGTGTGGCCATTTACAATGAAGCTTAATAAATTTTTCAAAATAAAAGCCTTGATCATTTTTACATCCTGCAATTGCTCTACTGGTGATTTAAAAACTGGTGTTACCAAATTACTGTTACAGACTGGATTAGTGTAGCCATTGATAATGACGCTTACTGAAAATTTCAAAATAAAAGCTTTGGCCATTTTTAAATCAAGCAATTGTTCTTTTGGGCCTTACATGACTGGTTTAACCAAACCACTGTTACACATTGAATTAGTGTGGTCATTAAAATGAAGCTAACTGAAACTTTCAAAATAAAAACCTGTATATTCCTCTCACATGAGTGTACCGTCGTAGGCGGTGCATTAATTTTTAGCTTTTTTGACCTTTTTATTGCTCAGGATAGTGAAGTGCCTTGCGCAGCAAGGCAGTTCAATAACACTAGCACAAACTTTAGCATTTCACCCCCCTTGACTATATGCTTCAAACAGGAAGGAGATGTTTGGACTGCTTTGTTCAGAAAAACTAACTGCTACAAACAGTTAGAAACAGTCTGCATATTCCTCTCAGGATAGTGTACCGCCATAGGCGGTGGAATAATATTTGCATTGTTAAGTTTCCTTTTCTCAGGATATCGAATTACCTGAAAAAAGGTATATTAACACAAAGAATAGCACTTCACTGCCCCCTAGTGCATTGCCTTGGTCAGCACACACACAGGATTAATTACTATAGAAGAATTACAACATGGCGGAACTCTCAGATACCACACATTAGGGCTGAGCTGGGATTTAGAACTACTTGCTGTTTTGGGAATTGGATTAATGTTGCCATTAATCCAATGTGTAACCAAAATGAAGCTTACCTAAAAAATGAAGCTTACTAAAAATTTCAAAATAAAAGTCTTGACATTTTTCACATCAGGTAATTGCTCTTTGTGTTTTATGTGACTGGTTTAAACAAACTACTGTTACACATTGAATTGGTGAGGTTGTTAAAATGAAGCTAACTGAAAATTTCAAATTAAAAGTCTGCATATTCCTCAACTTTTAGTGCACCGCCATAGGCGGTGCAATAATATTAGCGTTTTTTTATGTTATTTATTTCTCAGGATAGTGAACTGCCTTGCGCAGCAAGGCAATTCATTAGCATTTGTACAAAAGTTAGCATTTCACTGTCTTTGACTAGTGCACTAGCACTTTTACCTATAGTTAGCTTTTAGCTAATTTTCTCATTAATTAGACATGTTTAGTATACTGAATGGAGTAGTAAAATTAAAACAACATGGTCCTTTTGCTCCACATGCTACTGAATTAATTGAGTATTAATTGAGTAGATTAATTGAGTAGTAGGAATTTTCTAGTTATATATTATTCTTCCGTCACCGTTAATGCGGCTCGTACCGCTGCGTGCCCACCCACAAAAGTGGTATCAAATCGTGCGGCTCGATGCCGAGATGGGAGCTATTACTTTTATTGGGGATCGGACTTACAACGGCGACGTAAAAAGCGAAAAACGAGCGAAATTTCCAACTGCCGAAACCCTAGAGTGTAACTGAAACCAACTGCCGCTTTTTAGAGTGAGGAACAGAGTGGAATTTTGACCCAAAAATAATTTTGAAATCGCTCTCATGGCCGCAAAACTTGTGCTATTGGTATGAAAGTTGGTCAGGAAATAGCACCGCATGTCTGCTCCGGTAAAATGTTTTCAAAATTTCTCTAGGGCTTACGGTTTTCTGTCCAGGTGCTTCAGAGCAAAGTGATGGGACATGACCAACTGACGCTTCATCCCCAGTGTTTAATATAGGTTTTTGAAAAATTACTCAGCTTAGTGCACACCATAGCAAAGCAAGGCAGTACATTTACATCAGTCTTTCCTACAATGAGCATTTTAGTTATTTTTCCTCTCAGGTTAGTGGACTGCCTTGCGAAGCAAGGCAGTACATTTACCTCATTTTTTTTCAAATAAGCATTATAGCTATTTTTTTCTCTGAGGTTAGTGGTACATTTACCTCATTTTTAAAAAAATGAGCATTTTAGCTATTTTTTCTCTGGTTAGTGGACTGCCTTGCGAAGCAAGGCAGTACATTTACATCAGTCTTTCTTAAAATGAGAATTTTAGCTATTTTTGCTGTCAATGCACACAGACCACTGAAGTGGACACTAATGCATCATAAAATACAATATCAATCACTTGCCCTCACCTGCAAATGCAATAAATTTTTTTTTTAAAATCCAATATTGCTGACAGACAAAAAAGCATGCTGATCGGTTCTTTCTTTTGCTGAAGACAACTCCTGAAGGTAAAAAAAAATATTGTTACATCAGATAACCCCTAAAGAACTACACTACTGATGCATTTTTGAAATAACAACTTTGTATTTGGAGAAAATTAGAATTGATCATCAAAAAAATATAATAAATTCCTTTTTATCTTTTTTTTTTGCAAAAAATATTTTCCTTCCTTTTTTTATGCGTCAAGAAAATAAAAATAAAAATTGGGAAAAAATCCTGACACAAATGATCACAATTCATTAATGCATGATCAAAATTCATGCACTGACAGACAAAAAAGCATGCTGATCGGTTCTTTCTTCTGCTGAAGACAACTCCTGCATTTCAGCTATTTTTTCCCCCTCTCAGGTTAGTGGACTGCCTTGCTCAGTCTTTTTTAAAAATAAGCATTTTAACTATTCTTGTTTTGGTCTCAAGTTAGTGGAATGCTTTGTTTATGTTGCCTTTTTAACATTTGTTGTTTTGCAAAGCTGACCGGTCAACAGAAGAGTACGTCATACTCGCTGGAAAATGTCAATCTCTGATTGGCTGACCCGTAACATCTTGTTTCTACGCCTGTGACGTAAGGTGCTAAATCTGCCAGCCAGCTGTGTTGACAGTCTCCTAAAAATCTATTTTGTTGCATTTTTTAAAATTGTTGTTTTGCTGAGCTGACTGGTCAGCTGTAGGACACGTCAGACACGCTGGAAAATGCCAATCTCTGATTGGCTGACATGAATTCCCAAGCCGCTGAAGCTTCTGGAACTTTCTGGCACTCTCTGCTTCCGAGTCTGCTACGGTCAAGGTAAGACGTGTTTGTGTTTTCTCCATAAAATATAGTATTTTAATTTTTAATTTGATTAGAATATTATTGTAAATGCTTACAGTTGTTAGATTTAATGTGTTGTTTGAGACAGTTGGTCGATTTTAAAAGTTTAATTGCTGTGGAATATTTCGTTGTGGCTCTGATTACGTACTTGCTAGCTTGATGGTACCGGATTTTTCTGGATTATTACGGGAAGCTAAATGTTTGTACACCCACAAGACGCTAAAGAATAAATTGCTGTGGTGTTTTTAATTATCATTTTAATTTCTTTCGTATCTTTATATGTGATATATAGTCATATACCGGCATTATGTGAGATATTTTTCCACCCGGGAGGGTGCGGTTCTTATTTTGCTTTGTTAGAAGCACAGCAGTGGGCAGATCCCAATGACTTCATACTACTGCGAGTCCACACCGATCGATTTGAGTGTTAAGGGCGACAGGTTTATAGTTGAAGCTTATGTAGCTGCGTTTCGCGAAGATGGTGGTTCGCAGTTGAAGCCTTTCAGGTGTTTTTGGGTGCGTTCACCCTGCAGCCTGAAGTGATCCAATTCTGACTTTTTTGGTAATTCCGATTTTTATTTTGTTTTTACCCGGGCCGTTCACACTACCAGTAAATGAGACCTGTATGTGTTCTGCAGAGTGAACGGGCAAACGACCTGAAAGTGTCCCGCATGTGCAGTAGAGGGCGCAATAGCGTCCGCGTTCTCGGTGTTCCGCCAACCGCCATAAAAAGAAGAAGAGCTCAGTGTTTGCGGAAGTAAACATGGTTGCTAATGGTGGAGCATAGCTTACATATTTGAAGTTGTCTGACCGGAGCAGCATATTAACAGCTTAATCCTCATTATAGTCCTCATTTATTCATACAGTAAAAGACTTGGTTCATTTGATTAAAATTTATTTTTTCAATTAACATATTTAAAACCCTTCATATTTATTTGTTTAATCTCTGCTTTTTCATTATATTTTGAGCCAAGTTGTAAAATGTATAGATGTTTGCAACAGTTGTGAAAAGTATCTCGGTCCTGCTTACAAGCCTCAGAACTTCTAAAAAGTTTTTAAAAATTATTTAAAAAATTATTTTTACACCTCTTTTTTAATGGCCATTTATTTTGCTTCTCATTACAGCTTTTCACTTGTGCGAGACTGAGATTTGGAAGTTTTCTACTGCTGCTTGCTGAGATCCTAACCTCTGCATCACCACACCATCAGCTTAATCCATCTACATACATATACCTCTTAATCCTACACATACTTTATCTACATATTGAAATACGTTTTTTGCATAGTAACATTCACACATAGTCCTACAGATACTGTTTAATTTTAGATATTATTTGTAAATAACCAGGTTTCCCCCCCAGGTGTCTTTTTTTTATTCTGGTCTTGCAGAATGCCACGTCGGGGTCGTCGGTCCGAGTCTGCTAAGGTGAGATGGAGGAAGCTGGAGAGTGTGCCGGACGTCGCCAAGGTATATAAATTACATATCGCAGTAATTGTTTTTGTCTAACAGTAGTTTTTACTGTAGTATTGACTTTAAGCATGATCATAATTGTTTCTGTGTTGACAGCCGGGGACATCAGCGCTCACGTCTCGGGCTTGGACCACCACCGAGTCTCCGCCGAAGAAGGTATAGCTACCATTTTACTTTTATTAACTTATTGTTAGATGATAAAGTCTTTTGCTTTACTCATTCCATTTATGTCTTTAGACGTCTCGACTGCTGGAGGGTGGCCTGCCCGACCAGGTAAGTTCATGACAAGTTCAGGATCATTTATTTACAATAACCCAATCCAGTTATGTTTGTGGTTAATCTAAACATATTTTTTTATTACTTTTTTGTAGATGTCGCCTGCCGTGGTCCGCCAGGAGGATCCCCGTGCGCCATCGACCTCTCCTGGGTCACGTACGTGTATAAAATTTTTTGTTTTGTTGTTAAATTTTCAGAGGCCTGAAAGTCTAATCTTGATAATTGCATGTCTCTAAACAGGCCGTGGGACGGGGCGTCGCCATCGGGTGGAGACGTGGCCAGCTTCCCGGGTGACCAGACGGAGCTGCAAGTTGGTTCTGCCTACTGCCGAGGCTCTGGAGAAGAAGGTACTTTTTTTGTCAATTTCATATGCAAATCTTGGTTTGGATGATAAAATCAATCATCAAACTTTAATGGTTTTTCTTTCTTTTTTTCTTCAGTTTGCTCTTTTGGTTGGTGATTCTCATCTGCGTGCTATCGTGGATGGGTATTCTACCATGCCAAAGGGCGACTTCTCCTTAGGGTTGCTTGCATCCCCTGGAGCCTCTGCGGAAGAGTTGCGGCTTGAGGTCCTGAATACACTTCTGCCTCGGCCCCCGAGGTGATCTGTCTTCTGGCCCCAAGCAACAACTTGACCGCCAGCAGGACCTTCGTGGAGGCCGGACGGGACTTTGCCAGGTTGTTGCGTACTGTCTGCGAACTCTCTGCTAATGTAAGTATAAGTATACTGCATTTATTCATGATCAAATACATCTGAAAACTTGTCGTATGTTAATTTGGTTCTTTTATTTTGATTGAAATTGACAGGTGGTTGTTGTGGACTTTCCTCCACGACTTGTCGTGGACCAAAGTTCGCAACATCTGCTGCGGCAGGAGTATCGCCGTGTGGCTGCTCAGAGAAGTAAGTGACGGACTCAATTTGTGTTTATACTAAAACTTCAGCAAATTAACATTTTATGGTGTTCAGGGTTCAGATCTATGAAAAATGTACTTATTTTTCCTTTCGTTATCTTAAATTACTACATTGTTATTGTGACGGACATAAAGAATAACATTTTATTTTATTTTTTCCTGTCCAGATGTTCGGTACCTGCCTGTTACCGAGCATTTCCCGTTGAGTAGCCTGCACTTGTGGAGCAGGGATGGCGTAAGTTAAATAGATTTTTTTGTAATTTTAAAAGTATTATTTAGGTGTACTGTATTTATAAAATGTCTTTAACTGTTATAGGTTCACCTGAGCGACCATCCTGGGATGGAGGTCCTTGCTCAGTTGCTTCAGGCGGCGGTCTGCTCGCAACTTGAGTTAAGTGTACCGAAATCTCCAGCTCCCGTGACGTTGGCTCCTCCCCCTCCTGGGACGGCTTCCCCCCGGCTGTGAGACGTCCCCTGCCCCGGCTGGTTGTGGTTGGCGAGGTGGCTGCTCCCCGTCGTTCGGACCCCTTCGACTGGACTGTGGTTGGTGGCCGGAAGGTACTGGATACATACTTAGTTGATTTAAGCAATGTTTTTCCATGTTTAACTCTTTAAAAGTCCATGAATGTGTATATTTGTCTTTTTAACATGTCTGTTTTGTGATGGGGTAGTAGCAAGAGTCCGCCTCCCTGAGTGTTCATTTCAACTTTTGTTTAAAGTGCTGATTAGAAACTACATAACTTTCTTTGTTTAATTGTGTTGAGAAGAAAAATTGGAATTATGCTAAAATTATTGAGCCATTTTTTTCCCCAGAAGATCAGGTAAATCTTTAAAACTGGCATTTTGAAAATGTGAAAGGGAACTGGCTTACAAACATAAAATATGAAGTGCTACATAAGTCCCGTCTGTTATGTGAAATCTCACATCTTCAAACAGTAATTATGCATATTTTAAGAAACTGGGAAAAGTTGTCCAAGTAACGACAAAAAGCAACTATGACAAGTGGGACCGGAGTAACAGCAAAAATGGCGAGATTGTGATATTGATTGGTGTGAGAAATTTGTCAATACATTTTGTAATGTGTAGTTTAGTGGTTTATGAAATGTAGTTTATTGATGCCCAAGTAGAAATTGCTTATTTGCTGAAAAGGTAGTTTATCCAGGGTGTTAATATTAGTAAATGGAAATGAAACCATAAGTAATATAAAATTTATAGAAATGTAAATATAAAATGAATAAATGAAATGACTAGAGTGCACATGAATATGTATTAATCTATAAATGAGTCGAGAGTAAAGGCACTCAGAGTTGGTTATTGTACATAAAGAATTATGTGACTAATAAATGTGCAGCAGACTCCTTAGGGTTTGCTGTTGTGTGTTTTAAACTGCAAGACAAAAAGTGAAACTTGCAAAAAGAGTCTGAGGCACAGTGAAGATTGTGAAGATGATAACGATAATGGCATTTGTATTAGAAATCTAGAGAATTATAGGCATATAGGGTAAGATGAGGTCAAGACAGGCTTAGAGGATGCTACTCAGAGATCAAAGCTGAGGAATGGCGGCGCTGTGCAGCTGTAAGGAGTCGATCACCAGGGGATGAAGAAGAGCCACTCCCCAAGCAGCTAGTAAGCAGCATCCAGTTGTGGTGAGCTCCAGGAGTTAAGGTAGTAAACCTTTGTGAGCTCACAATAAAAAAATAAAAAAATTTCCAACTTGATATTTATGTAACTTGTGTTTGTGAAATAAGTGTTTCCAAATGAAAAAAGAATTACACAACCTTAAGGTTGTGTAATTACAATTACTATACATGTATACCCTGGACCCAGAGGGTTTGCTGCCACTGAAAATAATTTTTCCATGTTTACAGACATCGCGTGAGGTCCAGGATGGTGATGGCTGTCCACACATCACTGGGAGGATGGTTGACCAACAGGTATGATTTTCTTCCCCTCAAAGCAAAACTTGTTGTGTCCTCAATGTACAAATGAATCTATTTTAAGCTATTTATTTTATTTTATAGGGAGACCTGTTGGACTCTTCCATCCCCCCGAATCCTGTGTGGTTCAGCCCAGCGTTGCTGGAGGAGATGGACCGGATCGTTCCTGCGTCTGGCCGTGACGCTCCACTACCTACATGTTCTCCGAAGGGGAAGAAGGTATTTTATTCTATTTTTTTAAATAACCATGTGATTTTGATGTGCCACAATTGGTTTTAAAAATTATATATATTTTTTTATTAGAAGGCGAGTCCGAGGCGTCGTCCAGTTTCTGATCCCTCCAAGCTGAGTCCGGTGGAGCAGCAGGTGTGACACCGTTTCAGAAAACATATTATAGATTTTAAGATGTATGTTCACTTTGCACCAAGTTGAGGGCTTATATTGATTTATAGATGGAGGGAGCGCCGAGAGAGACCACCAGCCCAGCTCGTCGCGAGGCACGGAGACCGGTCCCCCCGATGGACGTCGAGGCCCCTGCCGAGTCCTCTCCCGTGCCACCAGAGGACCATGTCCGGGATGGGAGCTGCCAGGTAACTCCTTCCTACCATCTCAGTCACAACAAATGGGGGGAGCATTGCGACGTGCAAAAAGTTGGCCTACGTGGTTCTGTATGACAAAGGTGCAAAAGATTCTGTCTCTCACATGAGCAAAAAGCTACAAATGGTTGTGAATAGTGAGTTTATGTATCTAAAAAAATATATACTTTCAAGTTTTTGACTTAGTGGACGTGATGCTTCATTTTTTGTGCCTTTTTAATTTTTATTGAATCTAATTTTTAAAAAATTGTGTTTTTGTTTTTCAGATTGGCTTAAAAACTTAGCCAATGTTAGATTAATTTCTAAAGTACAGAAAAGTTCATTTGAGATGTACAAATATGAACATATGGATTTATTTTGTAATCCGATCAGAAACTGCTGTAATGATGGTATTTACCAATATGTTACTTTATTAAAATTTTATTTCAATCAATCTATTGATCATCAGAATAATTGATTTCTAAACTGCAAAAAACTTGTTTACAACAAGCCTAATTGGTGGTGGTGGGTAGTCATTAGTTAAATATTTGTATAAATACTGAAATGTTTTTTTTTTTTATGTTACAGGCTTCTGCGCTGGAACCCGGGATCAGTGGTCCACCGGTCCTGTTGGTAAGTGCTACTCATTCCCAGGCTGACAGGAGGTATGCTGCATTTTCCCGTAATCACCAGTGCACATGCATGGCACTCACATTTTTAGCTTACCACAATGAGGGGTTGCAGTTTGACACAGTGTTGCTTGACAGAGTGATTGAAAAGGAGATGAACTTTATACCGGCGTTAAACAGCAACTGATCAGTGATGGAACATTTCGTGACAATCACTTGACTTTGAAGAGATGCCTGACCATGTGCTGACAGATGGAACATCTATGCAGTACACACCACTGGTTTGAGAGTAGGTCATATTTTTGCTCAGAGCGGGAGCCTTCAAGGAACTCGACAGTTGGGTTGCCTCTTGCCCTGCAACTGGAATGTCTCTTGGAAAATGTCACCCATGCTTTTCTTTTGGTGACTCCTGAGTGCATTGCAGTTTTCAGGGACAGAAGCGGTCGGTTTGGAGTTTTTGATTCCCATTCAAGAAATTCAGCAGGCCTGCCCCACCCGGTGGTACTGCAGTGATGATGACTTTCTGCAATCTGTCTGACATGGTCAACCATCTGCACAAGCTCTTTCGTGACCGCGGACCCAATGCCACCTATGAGTTTGTGCCAGTAGGTTTTGTCAGGGAAAATGACGGCTATTCTCAGGATTCTGCCTTTCAGAACATTCCACCTGGAGGCATAAAAGTAAGTCCAAATGTTTTCAAAACAGATAGCACCTCTGAAGAGGAAATTCCTCCTTGGCTTAGGGAAGTTGCAAACATATTAGAGGAGACAGTTCAAACTGTCCCAAATGTGTCAAAAGCACCAAAAGCTAAGAGAAGAAAGATTAGGGACAGGGTTAAAACGCAACAGAGACAGAATGTAGAAAGAAAATAAAGAAAAGTGCATATGAAAAGACAGATATGTAACATCTCCAACATTTAAGACCAAAAAACTGCAGGCCCTGAAAAAAACATACATTCTTAAACAGGCAGAGATGAAGGATCAGATAAAAAATAGATACAGGACAGATGCATCTTTCCGGAAGAGACAAATAAATTACGTAAAGTACAGATTGATCTTTGACCACAGCTTCAGAGCCAGTAAGAAAGCCAACATGTCTGAATATATAAGGAAACGGTTCAGAAATGACCCTGTGTTTAGAAACAGACAAAAATCATACATCAGGAATCGGTTCAGAGATAATCCTGTCTTTAGAAGCAGACAAAAAGAATACATTAGGAATCGGTTCAGAGATGATCCAGACTTCAGAAGCCAACACAAAAAAACAATGCGCGAATATATGAAGGAGAAGTATCATAGTGAGCTTGCTTACCGGGTCAAACATAGTAAGAAATGTGCTGACAATAGAAGAGGTAGGCTATCAAAACGGGCACTTTTCAGAAATTTCACACTGCAGCATGCTTTGCGAATTAGAAGGAAGTACAAAAGAAACGTAGGCTTCCACCTTCAAACACCACGCCCTCTAATGACTGACGAAATGAAAGCTGCAATACAAAACTTTTATAAGAACATTCAAAACGGACCGACATACGTTTGCACTGTGTGTCACAGAGCTCTTTTTCCCAATCAAGTGAAGCACTGTAAAAGAGATAAATATACCAAGAATATGCGTGTAGTAGCTGATTGTCTAACAGGTACGTATGTTCACGTGTGTGAATCTGCTTGCTCAACTCCATGTTCTGTACCCGAAGAGAGGACGGGGGAGTGGATCTGCTACACGTGTGACAGCCATTTAAGCAGGGGAAAGATGCCATCGATTGCTGCTGCCAATAACCTTCATTTAGCTCCTGTTCCCCCAGAGCTTGCAGAATTGAATGTACTTGAAAGGCAATTAATTGCAAAAATTCTACCTTTTGCAAAAATTGTTTCCTTGCCCAAGGGACAGCAAAGGGCAATACATGGAGCAGTTGTTTGTGTTCCTTCTGACATGGAAACTGTTGTAAACAGTCTTCCGAGGCCCCGTGCAGAAGCCCAGCTTTTACAGGTGAAGCTGAAGAGGAAAACCAAGTACAAAGGCCATCAATACTTTTACACGGTCAACATGAAAAATGTGTTAGCTGGACTGAGCAAGCTTAAAGAGAGTCATCCGGATTACAAAGACGTAAGTATAAATGAAAGCGCCACATTTGAGGGTTTGCAGGAGGACCAGCCAGTTGAGGACTTGGACACGAAAGCAGAGGAGACTGAAATGGATGCAGCAGCAACAGACCAGCAACCTGACCACATAGGGGCAGAGCATCAGGCACTTCGACCTGGTCTGATCTTGGACACTTGCATGCAGCCTCCTGACATAGCACAGGAAGTGCTGTCTTATGGAGAGGGAATTTTTAGCATTGCGCCGGCCCAGGGGAACAAGCCCATCTCCTTCTTCAGTGTTCCGAGACTTGAAGCCAAGGCGTATCCTGTGCATTTCCCAACTGGAGTAAACACGTTAGATGAATCCCGCCGTGTTAAACTTTCTCCAAGTATGTATTTCAATGCACGTCTGTTCTCAATAGATAGTCGGTTTGCGAAAGACCAGAGTTACCTTTTCTTTGCTCAGTTTGTTACAGAAACTAATATTGCCAATGATAGTATGTCCATTCAGACAAGGAAAGGGAAACCAAGCACCAAAGATGGAAAAAACATTTCCAGCAAAATGCTAAAGGACAAAGAAGAGTTGGAAAAACTGATCCAGAATAAAGAAGCCACTCGTTTCATGCAGCCGTTACGAGGAACTCCTGCTTATTGGGAGAAAGGATTACGTGATTTGCACGCCATGGTGAGGCAACTTGGAAAGCCCACTTTCTTTTGCACGTTCTCTGCTGCTGAAATGAGATGGCCAGAAGTCATTGAGGCCATCAAAGGTCAACATGGAGAGCAGGTAAGTTTTTCTGAGCTTGACTGGAATGCAAAGTGTGACATTCTTAGAAGCAACCCCGTCACAGTCATGCGCATGTTTGAAAAGAGGGTGGATGCGCTGTTTAGAGACCTCATTCTTTCCCCTGCACAACCCATTGGACCAGTTGAGGATTACTTTTATCGCGTGGAATTTCAGGCAAGGGGTTCACCCCATATACATGCTGTGATATGGATTAAGGACACACCTGAAATGGAAGACCCCTCATGTTGCGATGAAGTGATAAAGTTCATAGATCGTTACATATCCTGTCAGTTGCCTGATGAGACGAAAGATCCAGAGCTCCACAAAATTGTATCAGAGGTTCAAATGCACAGCAAAAAGCACTCAAAGTCATGCAAAAAAGGTAATGTTGAATGCCGATTTGGATTCCCCAAATTACCAATGGAACGCACCAGAATCACGGTCCCTGTGTTCGACTTTGATCTGGAAAATGATGACGAAAAACCAAAGCTAGAAAAGCAAAAAGGTAGGAGAAAGTCCAAAAAATCCAGATCAAAATTTGTCTCAAACCTACAAAGAGAGGCTAAAAAGAAACTGAAGCCAATAAGGGATTTACTAAAAGATGAGAAATCATCTTTCAGAGATTTAGAAGAGTTACTCCATGCTTGTAACATGACCAAAGTGGAGTACAATGGCCATGTTGATGCTCTGACTTCTGGAATGGTGGTAATGATGAAACGTGATCCTAAAGACAGCTGGGTGAATTCATACAACCCTGATCTTCTGCGGGCATGGAATGCCAACATGGACATTCAGTATGTGCTTGACGAGTATAGCTGCATTGAGTACATGATGTCGTACATAGCAAAGCCAGAGCACGAAATGGCACAGTTCCTCAAGTCTGTTGTTGATGATTTAAAGACAGCCAATGTGAACCAACGCGATGAGATGAAAAAAATCATGCAGGCTTATTCAAAACAGAGAGAGGTTAGTGCTCAAGAATCAGTTGCGCGCACTTGTAGCCTACCTCTCAAAAAGTCCTCGCGCAGTGTCCTTTTTCTTCAAACAGATGAAGATGGGATGAAAATGAGCCTTCCGATGAGTAAACTCGTGAACATGTCCCCAGATGAAGAGAATGTTTGGATGACAGGATTGCCAGAAAAATATCTCAACAGACCACAAACGCTGGAATTTGAACACATGTGCCTGGCAGAATTTGCGTCAGAATACAGGGTTTTATATGGTAATCAAATTGAAGGGCCAAACGCAATTCCCCTCCTTAATGATGCAGGATACATCCAGAAAAGAACTATGGGCAAACCTGCAGTCATTAGATTTACTCGCTTTTCTGAGAAAAAAACCCCCGAAAAGTTTTACAGACGACTTCTGAAGTTGTATTTTCCACACAGAAGAGATGAGGACCTTAGAAACGAGGAACACACAACCTACGAAGCCTTTTACAACAATGGTTCCCGAGGTAGGTATCAGGTAAAACGGTATGTGGATTTCAACCGCAAAAGGTATGAAGGGCAAGGTAAGAAAATTGACAAGATTATGGAAGAACTGAAAAAGCAAGGCCCGGTTCGTAACGCTTGGAACACTTTTGCACCCGAGGTTGAGTTGGACCGTTTGGAATGCGCTGCTGAAAGACCACCAATGGAAGAGGAAGAAGAACAGGACCCTATTCCAGATTATGAAATTAATGTCAACAGTGGAGACATGCCAAAAATTGAAGCTCCTAAATTGAGCCCTGATTTCATCAGACAAATGTACAGGAGTTTAAATGAGACTCAAGCATCTGTGTTTTACGCCATTCGCGATTGGTGCCTGAAGCGCGTCTGGGGTGACGACCCAGAACCATTCTTTTATTTCTTGACGGGAGGAGCTGGCTGTGGCAAATCTCATGTCATCAAATGTGTTTACCAGGAGGCAACCAAGCTCTTGCGCCAGCTTCCTAGACTTCTTGATATTGGTGACATGTCCAAGCCCACTGTGCTCCTCACAGCTTTTACTGGTACTGCAGCGTACAACATATCGGGGAAGACTTTACATTCCATCTTGAAACTGCCCAAGAGTTTAAAACCACCGTACAAGGGACTTGGAAATTCATTGGATGAAGTGCGGGCAGTTTTTTCTAATGTGGAAATCTTAATCATTGACGAAATCTCCATGGTCTCCAAAGACCTACTTGCATATGTTCACTGGAGATTTCAACAAATCAAGGGAAACACAAGGTTTATGGGGGGGTCTCGGTTTTGGCCGTGGGCGACTTCTTCCAGTTGCCACCCCTTGGACGAGCAAAACCTCTTTGTGTCACCGAGGATGGCATGCTTGATATCTGGAATGAGAATTTCCAGATGGTCAGCCTAACGGAAATCATGCGGCAGAAAGACGACAGGGCATTTGCAGAGCTCCTGAACCGGATTAGAGTTAAAGGTAAAAAGGATTTGCTCAGTGAGGATGACAGGGCTCTTTTGATCCAAGCTGTTACTGACCCCAAAGAGTGTCCAATGGATGTCCTACACATTTTTGCTACAAACAAACAGGTGGACACCCATAACGCAGCAGTTGTGGCCTCTTTAGGTGCAGTAACAGTTGACATTCCGGCAGAGGACTACAAAAGGGTTACAAAGACGGGAAACATGATTAACTTGGGCTGTTGCATAGCGGGTAACAAACGAGACTTGTCTAACAGCATACAGGCTGGTTTGGGTTTTAGGGTAATGATTATAAGAAATTTGGATGTAGAGGATGGTCTTGTAAATGGAACATTCGGCACCATTGCTGATATTGTTACCAGTACCAAAGATGGAGCGACTAGTGTAAAGTTAATTGGACTCAAACTGGATAATCCCACAGCTGGACACACAAAAAAGATTCGAGGTAAACCAGACGGCATTGTTTACATTGAAAGATTTGAGGAACAGACTAGCGTAAGGGGAGTGGTACGACGGCAATTTCCAATGAAGTTAGCCTTTGGATGTACAGAAATCTTCAAAACCTCTTGGATGGCCTGAATTCAATGAATATTAAGCCCACTGTTATATTAGGAGACTTTAATGAGGACCTTATTCCTCCTGGGAAAAAATCCATCAATGAGTTGTTTAGAGCAAAAGGCTTTATTCAACTTATTACTGATCCAACCACAGAAAAACGCACTCTCCTTGATCACATTTACATCTCCCATCCAGAATACTGTGTCCAGTCGGGTGTCTTGCAGACTTACTTCAGTTACCACAATCCTATATATTGTGTGTTGACTTTAGTATAAGCTGCATCTACAGTGGCTTGCAAAAGAGTCATGTCCCTTGAAGTTTTTCATATTTTATGACATTACAACCACAAATGTAAAAATACAGTGGGGGAAACAAGTATTTAACCCTGGTGCGATCGTAACATTCTGTTTACTCCCCTTGTCCTATGGGTAAAAAAAAACGGGTCAAAAAAATGGGTAAAAAAAAGCCCCAAAATAAAGCAACTTGAATTTGATATCCAAAATCTATTTTGCATGATGAAACAATCTGTTATCAATTAAATTAAGTTCAATTCATTTTTATGTGTTTTTTGTCACACAACATAAAAAGACAACCAACAGTATTAAACTTTTCTTTTTACGACCAACCAGCTGCCATAAGGTTTATTTTACACTGTAAAGGTTTATTATTAGAATTATATAAATGTGAAGTAATTACTTCTGAATTAACTATACTGAAAGGTAAAAAAGTCAACAATCTTAACTTTTTGTCAACAGTTCATTCTTTTATATAGTTTAGGACATCAATTTTGAAAATACTTCTCTCATAAAACGTCCTTCAACATTATAAATTATAAAAGAGTGAACTGTTGACAAAAAAATATCCAAATTGTTGACTTTTCCCCTTTCATTATAATTAATCCAGAAGTAATAACTTCAGATTTATATAATTTCGATAATAAATCTTTACTGTGTAAAAGAAAACTTATGACATTTGGTTTGTGGTAAAAAGAAAAAAAGGTGTAATGCTGTTCAAAGACAATTTTACATGATAAAAAAAATAATTAAACTTAATTGAATTAATAAATAACAGATTGTGTCATCATGCAAAATAAATTTTGGATTTAAAATTGTATTAATTTGTTTTATTTATGGGCTTTTGTTAGGGTGGGTCATTTTTGACCCGTAGGACAAGAGGAGTAAACGAGGAGTTACTATCGCACCAGGGTTAAGATATTTTTTTCTACAGCTAAACATGCCAATGGGTCGCTTTTGATCCACAAGACAACACTGTTGATTTTTCCCTGGTAGTCTTTTCTGGGGTCCTGGAAAGGAGGGTCTGTAAAGTCCTGGAGAATGCATGGGAGTTTGTCCAAACAATCTACATGTGTTTTGTGGACTTGGAGTAGGCATTTGAGAGTGTCCCTCTGGGAACCTTCTGGGGGGGTTCTCTGGGAGTATGGCATCCAAGGTCTTTTGATACGGGTTGTAAGGTTTCTGTGTGACTGATACCAGAGTTTGGTCTGCATTGTTGACAGTAAGTTTGGTTAATTTCTGCTGAGAGTTGGACTCCACCAAGTAAACGAGTCTGACTCTGCTGGCAATGCACACCAGACCCTGGCACCTGTCACACAGGAACCTAACAGCCTCTAAAATAGGGCCCGGTGCTCCATACTCCCAGTGTGGTTTTCGCCCTGGTGACTATCCGACAGAGCCTCCTCTCCAGGACCCCCAAATAGACCTTGCCTGGGAGGCTTATTCGGATCACACCATCCGGTTCCCCCTTTTTGAAAAAAGGCACGGTAGGGTGTTCTCCGGTGACCTGTGTCTGAGTGAGGGAGCACTGAATCAAACGGTCTCACTCATCATAAGGGGGATTCAGTTTGGTCTTTCATATTACATTCCGATGAAATATATTTGTGGTTGTAATGTCTCAGTATGGAACAATTCAAGGGGTATAATTACTTTGTAAGCACTGTACATCTTAACCCTGAATTCATAACATGGGATTCTTTTTGGAGAAAATGTCAAGATCTCACTTCATTTTTAATGTCACTTTATCTGACTGTTTCCTTCGTACATGTGACAATCAGAAGGCATTGTGGATTGTTTTTCTTAAATCATTGTTGCAGTGGGTTTGATATATGTTTATTCATTGTGCACATTTGTGAATTATGGTGTATGCTTGTGGATTTTGCTGTAGGCTTACAAATATTCTTGTACACTTTGTGAATCTTTTCAGTACTTATTTAGTTCCATAGAAAGGAGGCTTCATAAATAGGTTTTGTATGTGCACATGAAAGTTTGTTTGAGCTTTGAGAATACGAAAGTGGCTGATCTTGAAACACTCATCGGTTCTCTGTCAGAGGAGTTGCTGGAAATATTTCACCAGGGAGAAGTAGATAAAACAATCAGCTACTACATTTATATTCTGTTCTGTTTTGAAATAAAAATAGTTTTAAATAGGTCTTCAATGTGGCCCAGACTTTTTCTTATTTTTCTAATCCAGTTAGAGTACCTGTTGCCCTTCTTTCATAATTTTTTGCGAAACTCCTTTTTTATTCTTCACCATTTGCGTCATTTAATTAAAGCTCTCCTTTTTTCATCGCTCCCCAATCACACTGCACTTTTTACTGCTGCAGCCTCCTAGTGGTTACCTTCACTTCACTAGCAGAACATAAAAGTTAAACTCACATTTGTCCTGTTAGACTCCCTCTATATGGTGATAATTTGTCTGGTTTTGGTGGAGTTAACCCTTTTTCTCCCAGTTTTAGTCTGTTTTAGCAGGTTGTTTTGCAGGTAGTTTCAAGCAAAATGATCCTATGGAGGCTGCCCAAGAAGAGAGAGAGGAAACGAGACCTGGAGGTTAGGCCCATGAAATGTAGCAAATGTATCTAAATTGTAGCAACCTCAAAAGTAGTTACTTTTTTAGTTGTTGTTGATGATAGCTGTCTATTGATGGAATGACTGTGTATTTTTAGTCCAAGACACTCTCTCCTATCTCATGGACTTGGACCCTCACCCAATCTGAGGAGAAGATGGAGCTCTTGTTTCTTTAGATGTCCCAGGTGGTGCAGTCTGACCAGATAAGTACATGACTAATTAAGGCTAATATATTTGCAGATTTTGTTTATTTTAACTTGAGATTAATGCTGTTGTATATCTAGGTTTGATAGGAGGAATCCAGTGTGTCTGCTCTTTTTTTCTTGGGTGACCTTGGTTATCTATGTTAATCATCTGAAACCTTTGTTTAAACAAAGTTTCATTTTTACTTTATTCATTCATAAATCAAATAGATGTTTAAAAATGTAATGCATATTAATTTGTTTTTTTGTCTTTTTTTTTGTTTTTTTTTTTTTTTTTTTTTTTACTACAGAGTCTGTGATGTGTCACTCCAGATTGGATCCCGAAGAACTACTTGGCCAAATAAAAGAGCTTTGGAGAAGACCTATAGCAGTTTTTTATATTGTTTCAAATAGTTTTTCATGTATGTATATATTTAAAATAGTTTCATTTATACTGGAGAAACAGCAATATGTAAAATTAGATTGGATGTCTGAAAATAGAAATTAATCAAATCAAGTAACTTAAAAAGAGACGTAAAACTTTTTTTTATAGTTTCAAATACTTTTCATATATGTATATGTTTAATAGTTTCATATTTATAACAAGTGGATCATTATGGCAGAAGCCATAATGTTTCGCTTGTGAAAGTAAAACTGTTGGGTCTCATCTTGACACTCAGAAAACAACCCTGAGTGCCACACGGCCGGACAGGACACATGTAAAATAAAATAAAAAAATAGCAAAATATTTTTATTGCAGAGGCATCAAATTTTCAATTAAATTTGTTGTACTCTTTAAATGTTGTAATTTTTGTTCACTGTAATCTTCACCTGTAAAAAGTTTGTAGAAATCTTTAACAAAAGCTCAATATATATATTTAAACTGTGACCTGTTTGTGTGTTTTTTCTTATTAAAATTTTTATTTGTCACAGTCATGAAGTCCATTAACATACCTTTATAAGTGACCATATTCACTGATAAATACATTTACAAATATTTTATTGATTTCAAAGAGGAATTAAGAGATAATTTTGTCTCCACCTGTGTCTAACTTGAATGACAGATGCAGTGTTCAATTATTACAGAGCAGGGCTGAGCTGGCATTTAGAACTACTTGCTGAATGGAGTAAGTCAATGATGGACAACATGTGAGTGATGTGCATTCTTCAGGCTAATATTAGCATTTAATTTTAGCTTATGCATTCATTTTAACATATTTAATGGTGCAGGTAGGGCTTAGTCCACATGCTTCTGCCTCTCCACAGGTTATTGACTACATTGCAGCTTTCTTTAGCATTAATGCTAATTTTTAACATAACGCTGGCTCAAAGCCGACGGGCACACTTTGGCATGCCCCTTTAAAATTTCTGCAGGAATTTTCTAGTTAGGGGCATGCCATAGCAATGCATAAGGAGAGCAGTGCAAGTCAGTACTGCCTCCATGCATTGCATGGCAGGCACCTATTGTTCTACACCCAATAGAATGTCTGTTTAATATTATTATAACATCTTCTTCCATTACCGTTAATGCGGCTCGTACCGCTGCGTGCCCACCCACAAAAGTGGTATCAAAACGTGCGGCTCGTTCCCGAGAAGGGAGCTATTACTTTTATTGGGGATCGGAGTTACGACGGCGACGTAAAAAGCGAAAAACGAGCAAAATTTCCAACTGCCGAAACCTAGAGTGTAACTGAAACCAACTGCCGCTTTTTTAGAGTGAGAAACAGGGTGGAATTTGACCCAAAAATAATTTTGAAATCGCTCTCATGCCTACAAAAATCGCTCTATTGGTATGAAAGTTGGTCATGAAATCGCACCGCATGTCTGCTCCGGTAAAATGTTTTCGAAATTTTTCTAGAGCTTACGGTTCTCTGTCCAGGTGCTTCAGAGCAAAGTGATGGGACATGACCAACTGACGCTTCATCCCCAGTGTTTTATATAGGTTTTTGAGTTACTACAGAAGGAGGGTGAACAGACTGTTATAACTACAGGCAGGGCAGAGTTTTCTGGGCATTATATCACTGCTTTAACCCAACCACTGTTACACATTGGATTAGTGTGGCCATTTAAAATTAAGCTTACTAAAAATGTCTAAATAAAAGCCTGTATATTTCTTTGCAGCCTAACTAACTCCTAACTAAAGCCTTGACATTTTTCACATCAGGTCATTACTCTTTTGGCCTTTATGTGACTGGTTTAAACAAACTACTGTAACACTATGATTTGGTGTGGTAGTTAAAATGAAGTTTACTGAAAGTTTCAAAATAAAAGTCTGCATATTCCTCTCACATTAGTGCACCGCCGTAGGCGGTGCAATAATATTCAGTTTTTTTTACCTTTTTTTTCGCTCAGGATAGTGAACTGCCTTGCGCAGCAAGGCAGTTCATTAACATTAGCACAAGCATTAGCATTTGACCCGCCATATTAGTGCACCGCCATAGGCGGTGCAATAATATTAAAGTTTTTTGTTATTTATTTCTCAGGATAGTAAACTGCCTTGCGCAGCAAGGCAGTTTACTGAAATAAATATCAATAAATATCCTGAGAAATAAATATCAGGGAAGACAAAAAGCCCTCTCATACGCTTCAAACAGTTTTTGCATCGGCCTTACGGATCTTGTAGGGGAAGGGGTCGTTCAGACTGCTTTTTTCATCAAATCTGACTTTGTGTTTACATCAGTCTTATTTAAAATAAGCATTCTAGCAATTTTTAGTAACTTTTTCCTGTCAGGTTTGTACATTTACATCAGTCTTTCTTAAAATAAGCACTTTACCCATTTTTGCTTTGGTATCTGGTTAATATATTTACCTCAGTCTTTCTTAAAATGAGCATTTTAAGCTAAGACCCTGTTCCTCCTTCTACTGTAGACAACTCCTGCAGGTAAAAAAAAATATTGTTACATCATATAACCCCTAAAGAACAATACTACTGATGCATTTTTGAAAGAACTTTGTATTTGGAGAAATTACAATTGATCACAAAAAAAAATTAAATTAAATCTTTTTTTTAACAAAAAAATATTTTCGTACCAGTTTTTATGCGTCAAGAAAATAAAAAAAAATTGAAAAAAATCCTGACACAAATGATCATAATTCATTAATGCATAATCATAATTCATGCATTAAAGGGTTAAAGTAAGCAGTTTACCTATTTTTTTTGTCTCAGGTTTGTAGACTGCCTTGCTCAGTCTCTTTTAAAAATAAGCATTTTAACTATTGTTGTTGCCTTTTTAACATTTGTTGTTTAGCAAAGCTGACCGGTCAACAGAAGAGTATGTCATACTCGCTGGAAAATGTCAATCTCCGATTGGCTGACACGTAACATCATGTATCTATGCCTGTGACGTAAGGTGCTAAATCTGCCAGCCAGCTGTGTTGACAGTCTCAAAAAAGCTATTTTGTTGCATTTTTTTTATTGTTGTTTTGCTGAGCTGACTGGTCAGCTGTAGGACACGTCATACACGCTGGAAAATGCCAATCTCTGATTGGCTGACATGAATTCCCAAGCCGCTGAAGCTTCTGGAACTTTCTGGCACTCTCTGCTTCCGAGTCTGCTACGGTCAAGGTAAGACGTGTTTGTGTTTTCTCCATAAAATATAGTATTTTAATTTTTAATTTGATTAGAATATTATTGTAAATCCTTACAGTTGTTAGATTTAATGTGTTGTTTGAGACAGTTGGTCGATTTTAAAAGTTTAATTGCTGTGCAATATTTCGTTGTGGCTCTGATTCCGTACTTGCTAGCTTGATGGAACAGGATTTTTCTGGATTATTACGGGAAGCTAAATGTTTGTACGCCCACAAGACGCTAAAGAATAAATTGCTGTGGTGTTTTTAATTATCATGTAATTTCTTTCGTATCTTTATATGTGATATATAGTCATATACCGGCATTATGTGAGATATTTTTCCACCTGGGAGGGTGCGGTTTTTATTTTGCTTGTGTTAGAAGCACAGCAGTGGGCAGATCCCAATGACTTCATACTACTGCGAGTCCACACCGATCGATGTGAGTGTTTAGGGCGTCTGGTTTATAGTTGAAGCTTATGTAGCGACGTTTCGCGAAGATGGTGGTTCGCAGTTGAAGCCTTTCAGGTGTTTTTGGGTGCGTTCACCCTGCAGCCTGAAGTGATCCAATTCTGACATTTTTGGTAATTCCGATTTTTATTTTGTTTTTTCCCGGGCCGTTCACACTACCAGTAAATGCGACCTGTATGTGTTCTGCAGAGTGAACGGGCAAACGACCTGAAAGTGTCCCGCATGCGCAGTAGAGGGCGCAATAGTGTCCGCGTTCTCGGTGTTCCGCCAACCGCCATAAAAAGAAGAAGAGCTCAGTGTTTGCGGAAGTAAACATGGTTGCTAATGGTGGAGCATAGCTTACATATTTGAAGTTGTCTGACCGGAGCAGCATATTAACAGCTTAATCCTCATTATAGTCCTCATTTATTCATACAGTAAAAGACTTGGTTCATTTGGATAAAATTTATTTTTTAAATTAACATATTTAAAACCCTTAATATTTATTTGTTTAATCTCTGCTTTTTCATTATATTTTGAGCCAAGTTGTAAAATATATAGATGTTTGCAACAGTTGTGAAAAATATCTCGGTCCTGCTTACAAGCCTCAGAACTTCTAAAAAGTTTTTAAAAATTATTTAAAAAATGTTTTTTTACACCTCTTTTTTAATGGCCATTTATTTTGCTTCTCATTACAGCTTTTCACTTGTGCGAGATGAGATTTGGAAGGTTTCCACTGCTGCTTGCTGAGATCCTAACCTCTGCATCACCACACCATCAGCTTTTTTATAGCTGGACTGTTACACGCTGGATTAATGTGGCCATTAATCTAATGTGTAACAATAATGAAGCTTACTGAAAATATCAAAATAAAAGCCTTGACATTTTTCACATCAGGTATTTCCTCTTTTGTGCTTTATGTGACTGGTTTAAACAAACTACTGTTACACATTGAATTGGTGTGGTAGTTAAAAAGAAGCTAACTGAAAGTTTCAAAATAAAAGTGCATATTCCCCTCAGGTTAATAATAATATTACACTTTTTTATGTTATTTATTCTCAGCATAGTGAACAGTTCATTAACATTAGCATTTCACAGTTTTTGACTAGTGCACTAGCACTTTTACCTAAAGTTAGCTAATAGCTAATTATCTCATTAATTAGATATGTTTAGTATACTGACTGGAGCATGTAAAATGAAAACAACATGGTTCTGTTGATTTCACATGCTACTGCCAGCATTTAGGCTAACATTAGCATATTTTAGCTTATGCATTAATTTTAACAAAATGAATGGTACAAGTACAGCTTAGTACCATTCATTATGAGGCTTTTGCCTCTCCACAGGTTATTGACTACCTTGCAGCTTTCTTTAGCATTAATGCTAATTTTTAACATCATAACGCTGCGTCAAAGCCGACGGGCACACTTTGGCATGCCCCTTTAAAATTTCTGCAGGAATTTTCTAGTTATTTATTATTCATCCATCACCGTTAATGCGGCTCGTACCACTGCGTGCCCAACCACAAAAGTGGTATCAAATCGTGCGGCTCAATGCCGGCATTATTGCTATTATTTTTATTGGGGATCGGACTTACGATGGCGACGTAAAAAGCGAAAAACGAGCGAAATTTCCAACTGCCGAAACCTAGAGTGTAACTGAAACCAACTGCCGCTTTTTTAGAGTGAGGAACAGGGTGGAATTTTGACCCAAAAATAATTTTGAAATCGCTCTCATGGCCGTAAAACTTGTGCTATTGGTATGAAAGTTGGTCAGGAAATAGCACCGCATGTCTGCTCCGGTAAAATGTTTTTGAAATTTCTCTAGGGCTTACGGTTTTCTGTCCAGGTGCTTCAGAGCAAAGTGATGGGACATGACCAACTGACGCTCCCCCTCAGTGTTTAATATAGGTTTTTGAAAAATTACTGAGCTCACCACACACCATTTTTCTCTCATCAGTGCAATTATTGTGAATGACCTACAGATATGAATCACAGGACTTTCAGAGACGACAAGAAGCCCTCTCATACGCTTCAAACGGCTTTTGGATCGGCATAACGGTTCCTGAACTGGAAGGGGTCGTTCAGAATGCTTTTTTCATTAAAAGTGACTGGGTGTTCTCAAAGTTGCATGAAGTGTCTCTCACACACACACAGCAGTTGGCAGAGGCTTGATCGCTATGGCAACTGCTGGTTTGGACTACAAGGCCTCTGTAGTTCTAAACATGGCGAAACACCTTAATACAGAGGGCAGAGCAGAAGGTCAGAACTACAACATGGCGGATCATTCAGTTATTACAGAGGAGGGCTGAGCTGGAATGTAGAGCTACTTGCTGTTTTGGGCATTATATTGGTGGATTAACCAAACCACTGTTACACATTGGATTAGTGTGTCTATTTAAAATGAAGCTTACTGAAAATTTCAAAATAAAAGCCCTGACATTTTTCACATCAGGTTATTGGTCTTTTGGGCTTTATGGGACTGGTTTAAACAAACCAGAGTTGCACATTGAATTAGCGTGGTCATTAAAATGAAGCTTACTGAAACTTTCAAAATAAAAGCCTGCATATCCCTCTCACGTCAGTGCACCTCCATAGGCGGTGCAATAATATGTCGTTTTTTTATATTGCCACAAAGAGTAGCACTTCACTGCCCCCTAGTGCATTGCCTTCCGCAGCACACACACAGCAGTTGGTTGAGGATTAATTACTATAGAAGAACTACAACATGGTAGAACTCTCAGATACCACACATTAGGGCTGAGCTGGCATTTAGAACTACTTGCTGTTTTGGGCGTTATATAGCTGGACTGTTACACGTTGGATTAATGTGGCCATTAATCCAATGTGTAACAAAAATGAAGCTTACTGAAAGTTTCAAAATAAAAGCCTTGACATTTTTCACATCAGGTATTTCCTCTTTTGTGCTTTATGTGACTGGTTTAAACAAACTACTGTAACACATTAAATTGGTGTGGTAGTTAAAAAGAAGCTAACTGAAAGTTTCAAAATAAAAGTCTGCATATTCCTCTTGTGTTAGTGCACCGCCGTAGGCGGTGCAATAATATTAGCCTTTTTTATGTTATTTATTTCTCAGGATAGTGAACTGCCTAGCATTTGTACAAAAGTTAGCATTTCACTGTCTTTCACTGTCACCTAAAGTTAGCTTTTAGCTAATTTTCTCATTAAGTAGACATGTGTAGTATACTGAATGGAGTAGTAAAATTAAAACAACATGGTCCTGTTGCTCCACATGCTACTGCCAGCATTTAAGCTAACATTAGCATATTGGCTAATTTTAGCTTATGCATCAATTTTAACATAATGAATGGTACAAGTACAGATTATTCTACATGCTTCTGCCTCTCCACAGGTTATTGACTACGTTGCAGCTTTCTTTAGCATTAATGCTAATTTTTAGCATAAAAACACTGGCTCAAAGCCGACGGGCACACTTTGGCATGCCCCTTTAAAATTTCTGCAGGAATTTTCTAGTTATTTATTATTCTTCCGTCACCGTTAATGCGGCTCGTACCGCTGCGTGCCCACCCACAAAAGTGGTATCAAATCGTGCGGCTCGATGCCGAGATGGGTGCTATTACTTTTATTGGGGATCGGAGTTACAACGGCGACGTAAAAAGCGAAAAACGAGCGAAATTTCCAACTGCCGAAACCCTAGAGTGTAACTGAAACCAACTGCCGCTTTTTAGAGTGAGGAACAGAGTGGAATTTTGACCCCAAAATAATTTTGAAATCGCTCTCATGGCCGCAAAACTTGTGCTATAGGTATGAAAGTTGGTCAGGAAATAGCACCGCATGTCTGCTCTGGTAAAATGTTTTCAACATTTCTCTAGGGCTTACGGTTTTCTGTCCAGGTGCTTCAGAGCAAAGTGATGGGACATGACCAACTGACGCTCCTCCTCAGTGTTTAATATAGGTTTTTGAAAAATTACTGAGCTCACCACACACCATTTTTCTCTCATCAGTGCAATTATTGTGAATGACCTACAGATATGAATCACGGGACTATCAGAGACGACAAGAAGCCCTCTCATACGCTTCAAACGGCTTTTGGATCGGCATAACGGTTCCCGAACGGGAAGGGGTCGTTCAGACTGCTTTTTTCATTAAAAGTGACTGGGTGTTCTCAAAGTTACATGAAGTGTCTCACGCACACACACAGCAGTTGGCAGAGGCTTGATCGCTATGGCAACTGCTGGTTTGGACTACAAGGTCTCTGTAGTTCTAAACATGGTGGAACACCTTAATACAGAGGGCAGAGCAGAAGGTCAGAACTACAACATGGCGGATCATTCAGTTATTACAGAGGAGGGCTGAGCTGGAATGTAGAGCTACTTGCTGTTTTGGGCATTATATTGGTGGATTAACCAAACCACTGTCACACATTGGATTAGTGTGTTTATTTAAAATGAAGCTTACTTAAAATTTCAAAATAAAAGCCCTGACATTTTTCACATCAGGTTATTGCTCTTTTGGGCTTTATGGGACTGCTTTAAACAAACCAGAGTTGCACATTGAATTAGCGTGGTCATTAAAATAAGGCTTACTGATACTTTCAAAATAAAAGCCTGCATATTCCTCTCACGCCAGTGCACCGCCGAAGGCGGTGCAATAATATTAGCCTTTTTTATGTTATTTACTTCTCAGGATAGTAAACTGCCTTGCGCAGCAAGGCAGTTTATTAACATTAGCACAAACATTAGCATTTGAGCCCCCTTGACTATATGCTTCACACGGTTTTCGGATCACTCTAAAAGATCCTGAATAGGAAGGAGATGTTTGGACTGCTTTGTTCAGATAAATTAACTGCTTCAAACAGTTAGAATCTGTTTCTCTCTTTGTGTCTCACTCACACAATAGTTGAGCTGCTCTTTAGAATTACAATGACTGAAGGTCAGAACTACTCTCAAATAGCACATAGGGATGAGCTGGCATTTAGACCTACTTGCTGTTTTGGGCATTATATAGCTGGACTGTTACACGTTGGAATAATGTGGCCATTAATCCAATGTGTAACAAAAGTGAAGCTTACTGAAAATTTCAAAATAAAAGCCTTGACATTTTTCACATCAGGTATTTCCTCTTTTGTGCTTTATGTGACTGGTTTAAACAAACTACTGTTACACATTGAATTGGTGTGGTAGTTAAAAAGAAGCTAACTGAAAGTTTCAAAATAAAAGTCTGCATATTCCTCACGTGTTAGTGCACCGCCGTAGGCGGTGCAATAATATAAGCTTTTTTATGTTATTTACTTCTCAAGATAGTGAACTGCCTTGTGCAGCAAGGCAGTTCATTAACATTAGCACAAACATTAGCATTTCACTTCCTTTGACTAGTGTACTAGCACTTTTACCTATAGTTAGCTTTTAGCAAATTTTCTCATTAATTAGACATGTTTAGTATACCGAATGGAGTAGTAAAATTAAAACAACATGGTCCTGTTGCTCCACATGCTACTGCCAGCATTTAAGCTAACATTAGCATATTGGCTAATTTTAGCTTATGCATCAATTTTAACATAATGAATGGTACAAGTACAGCTTAGTCAACATGCTTCTTCCTCTCCACAGGTTATTGACTACGTTGCAGCTTTCTTTAGCATTAATGCTAATTTTTAACATCATAACGCTGCATCAAAGCCGACGGGCACACTTTGGCATGCCCCTTTAAAATTTCTGCAGGAATTTTCTAGTTATTATAACATCTTCTTCCATTACCGTTAATGCGGCTCGTACCGCTGCGTGCCCACCCACAAAAGTGGTATCAAAACGTGCGGCTCGTACCCGAGAAGGGAGCTATTACTTTTATTGGGGATCGGAGTTACGATGGCGACGTAAAAAGCGAAAAACGAGCAAAATTTCCAACTGCCGAAACCCTAGAGTGTAACTGACACCAACTGCCGCTTTTAGAGTGAGAAACAGGGTGGAATTTTGACCCAAAAATAATTTTGAAATCGCTCTCATGGCCGTAAACTTGTGCTATTGGTATGAAAGTTGGTCAGGAAATAGCACCGCATGTCTGCTCCGGTAAAATGTTTTCAAAATTTCTCTAGGGCCTACGGTTTTCTGTCCAGGTGCTTCAGAGCAAAGTGATGGGACATGACCAACTGACGCTTCATCCCCAGTGTTTAATATAGGTTTTTGAAAAATTACTCAGCTTAGTGCACACCATAGCAAAGCAAGGCAGTACATTTACATCAGTCTTTCCTACAATGAGCATTTTAGTTATTTTTTTCTCTCAGGTTAGTGGACTGCCTTGCGAAGCAAGGCAGTACATTTACCTCATTTTTAAAAAAATGAGCATTATAGCTATTTTTTTCTCTCAGGGTAGTGGACTGCCTTGCGAAGCAAGGCAGTACATTTACCTCATTTTTTAAAAAAAAAAGAGCATTATAGCTATTTTTTTCTGTCAGGTTAGTACATTTACATCAGTCTTTCATAAAATGAGAATTTTAGCTATTTTTGCTGTCAATTTGCACAGACCACTGAAGTGGACACTAATGCATCATAAAATACAATATCAATCACTTGCCATCACCTGCAAATGCAAGAAATTTTTTTTTAAAAATCCAATATTGCTGACAGACAAAAAAGCATGCCTATTGGTTCTTTCTTCTGCTGAAGACAACTCCTGCAGGTAAAAAAAATATTGTTACATCATATAACCCCTAAAGAACAATACTACTGATGCATTTTTTAAATAAAAACTTTGTATTTGGGGAAAATTACAATTGATCACAAAAAAAATTTAATTAAATCCTTTTTTTAAAAAAAAGATTTAATTTAAAAATTACTGAGCTCTGCACACACCATATTTCTCTCATCAGTGCATTTACTGTGAATGACCTACAGATATGAATCACGGTACTATCGGAGACGACAAATAGCCCTCTCATACGCTTCAAACCGTTTTCGGATCGGCCTTACGGATCTTGAATGGGAAGGGGTCGTTCAGTGTGCTTGTTTTAGTGAAACTGGCTGGCTCAAACAGATAGAATTGTCTCCCCCTGTGTGTCTCTCTTACAGCAGCACCCTGTGGCCTATTTACCATAGCAACCGAACATGGCAACAGCTCCTGGGTCAGATAGCAAACATTCTATGGCAAACATACAGTTAAAGCAGAGGGCTACTATATAAGTGGTTTAACACATCCACTGTTAAACATTGGATTAGTGTGGCCATTTACAATGAAGCTTAATAAATTTTTCAAAATAAAAGCCTTGATCATTTTTACATCCTGCAATTGCTCTACTGGTGATTTAAAAACTGGTGTTACCAAATTACTGTTACAGACTGGATTAGTGTAGCCATTGATCATGACGCTTACTGAAAATTTCAAAATAAAAGCTTTGGCCATTTTTACATCAAGCAATTGTTCTTTTGGGCCTTACATGACTGGTTTAAACAAACCACAGTTGCACATTGAATTAGCATAGTCATTAAAATGAAGCTAACTGAAAGTTTCAAAATAAAAGCCTGCATATTCCTCTCGTGTTAGTGCACCGCCGTAGGCAGTGCAATAATATTAGTGTTTTTTATGTTATTTATTTCTCAGGATAGTGAACTGCCTTGCGCAGCAAGGCAGTTCATTAACATTAGAACAAACATTAGCATTTCACTTCCTTTGACTAGTGCACTAGCATTTTGACCTAAAGTTAGCTTTTAGCTAATTTTCTCATTAATTAGACATGTTTAGTGTACTGAATGGAGTAGTAAAATTAAAACAACATGGTCCTGTTGCTCCACATGCTACTGCCAGCATTTAGGCTGACATTAGAATATTTTAGCTCATGCATCAATTTTAACATAATGAATGGTACAACTACAGCTTAGTCAACATGCTTCTTCCTCTCCACAGTTAATTGACTACGTTGCAGCTTTCTTTAGCATTAATGCTAATTTTTAACATCATAACGCTGCGTCAAAGCCGACGGGCACACTTTGGCATGCCCCTTTAAAATTTCTGCAGGAATTTTCTAGTTAGGGGCATGCCATAGCAATGCATAAGGAGAGCAGTACTGACTTGCGAAGCAAGTCAGTACTGCCTCCATGCATTGCATGGCAGGCACCTATTGTTCTACACCCAATAGAATGTCTGTTTATTATTATTAGGGGCATGCCATAGCAATGCATAAGGAGAGCAGTACTGACTTGCGAAGCAAGTCAGTACTGCCTCCATGCATTGCATGGCAGGCACCTATTGTTCTACACCCAATAGAATGTCTGTATATTATTATTATTAGGGGCATGCCATAGCAATGCATAAGGAGAGCAGTACTGACTTGCGAAGCAAGTCAGTACTGCCTCCATGCATTGCATGGCAGGCACCTATTGTTCTACACCCAATAGAATGTCTGTATATTATTATTATTAGGGGCATGCCATAGCAATGCATAAGGAGAGCAGTACTGACTTGCGAAGCAAGTCAGTACTGCCTCCATGCATTGCATGGCAGGCACCTATTGTTCTACACCTAATAGAATGTCTCTTTATTAGGGGCATGCCATAGCAATGCATAAGGAGAGCAGTACTGACTTGCGAAGCAAGTCAGTACTGCCTCCATGCATTGCATGGCAGGCACCTATTGTTCTACACCCAATAGAATGTCTGTATATTTAGGGGCATGCCATAGCAATGCATAAGGAGAGCAGTACTGACTTGCGAAGCAAGTCAGTACTGCCTCCATGCATTGCATGGCAGGCACCTATTGTTCTACACCCAATAGAATGTCTCTTTATTATTATAGTTATTTATTTTTCTTCCGTTACCGTTAATGCGGCTCGTACCGCTGCGTGCCCACCCACAAAAGTGGTATCAAAACATGCGGCTCGATCCCGGCATTGGAGCTATTACTTTTATAGGGGATCGGAGTTACGACGGCGACGTAAAAAGTGAAAAACGAGCGAAATTTCCAACTGCCGAAACGCAGAGTGTAACTGAAACCAACTGCCGCTTTTTTAGAGTGAGAAACAGGGTGGAATTTTGACCCAAAAATAATTTTGAAATCGCTCTCATGGCCGTAAAACTTGTGCTATTGGTATGAAAGTTGGTCAGGAAATAGCACCGCATGTCTGCTCCGGTAAAATGTTTTCAAAATTTCTAGGTCTTACGGTTTTCTGTCCAGGTGCTTCAGAGCAAAGTGATGGGACATGACCAACTGACGCTCCTCCTCAGTGTTTAATATAGGTTTTTGAAAAATTACTGAGCTCCCCACACACCATTTTTCTCTCATCAGTGCAATTATTGTGAATGACCTACAGATATGAATCACAGGACTATCAGAGACGACAAGTAGCCCTCTCATACGCTTCAAACGGTTTTTGGATCGGCATAACGGTTCCTGAACTGGAAGGGGTCGTACAGACTGCTTTTTTCATTAAAAGTGACTGGGTGTTCTCTAAGTTGCATGAAGTGTCTCTCACACACACACAGCAGTTGGCAGAGGCTTGATCGCTATGGCAACTGCTGGTTTGGCCTACAAGGTCTCTGTAGTTCTAAACATGGTGAAACACTTAATACAGAGGGCAGAGCAGAAGGTCAGAACTACAACATGGCGGATCATTCAGTTATTACAGAGGGCTGAGCTGGAATGTAGAGCTACTTGCTGTTTTGGGCATTATATTGGTGGATTAACCAAACCACTGTTACACATTGATTAGTTTGTCTATTTAAAATGAAGCTTACTGAAAATTTCAAAATAAAAGCCCTGACATTTTTCACATGACATTTTCTCTTTTGGGCTTTATGGACTGGTTTAAACAAACCAGAGTTGCACATTGAATTAGCGTGGTCATTAAAATGAAGCTTACTGAAAGTTTCAAATTAAAAGTCTGCCTATTCCTCTAGTGTTAGTGCACCGCCGAAGGCGGTGCAATAATATTAGCCTTTTTTATGTTATTTATTTCTCAGGATAGTGAACTGCCTTGCGCAGCAAGGCAGTTCATTAACATTAGCACAAACATTAGCATTTGAGCCCCCTTGACTATATGCTTCACACGGTTTTCGGATCACTCTAAAAGATCCTGAATAGGAAGGAGATGTTTGGACTGCTTTGTTCAGATAAACTAACTGCTTCAAACAGTTAGAATCTGTTTATCCCTTTGTGTCTCACTCACACGATAGTTGAGCTGCTCTTTAGAACTACAATGACTGAAGGTCAGAACTACAACATCGTGGAACTCTCAAATAGCACATAGGGATGAGCTGGCGTTTAGATCTGCTTGATGTATGGGGCATTATATAGCTGGATTAACCAAACCACAGTTACACATTGGATTAGTGTGTAATCCACTGTAAATAAAAAAGCTATTGTAAAGCTATTGTAAATAAAGCTTACTGAAAGTTTCAAAATAAAAGCCTTGACAATTTTCACATCAGGTCATTACTCTTTTGTGCTTTATGTGACTGGTTTAAACAAACTACAGTAACACAATGAATTGGTGTGGTAGTTAAAAAGACGCTAACTGAAAGTTTCAAAATAAAAGTCTGCATATTCCTCTCGTGTTAGTGCACCGCCGTAGGCGGTGCAATAATATAAGCTTTTTTTATGTTATTTATTTCTCATGATAGTGAACTGCCTTGCGCAGCAAGGCAGTTCATTAACATTAGCACAAACATTAGCATTTCACTTCCTTTGACTAGTGTACTAGCACTTTTACCTAAAGTTAGCTATTAGCTAATTTTCCTCATTAATTAGACATGTTTAGTATACTGAATGGAGCAGTAAAATTAAAACAACATGGTCCTGTTGCTCCACATGCTACTGCCAGCATTTAAGATAACATTAGCATTTTGGCTAATTTTAGCTTATGCATTAATTTTAACATAATGAATGGAACAAGTACAGCTTAGTCAACATGCTTCTGCCTCTCCACAGGTTATTGACTACGTTGCAGCTTTCTTTAGCATTAATGCTAATTTTTAGCATCAAAGCGCTGCGTCCAAGCCGACGGGCACACTTTGGCATGCCCCTTTAAAATTTCTGCAGGAATTTTCTAGTTATTTATTATTCTTCCGTCACCGTTAATGCGGCTCGTACCGCTGCGTGCCCACCCACAAAAGTGATATCAAATCGTGCGGCTCGATGCCGGCATTATTAGGCCCGAGCAGCTAAGCGCTGCGAAGGCCTATTGTAATCGTGCTGTTTATTAGGCCCGAGCAGCTAAGCGCTGCGAAGGCCTATTGTAATCGTGCTGTTTATTATTATTCTTGTGCCAAATGAATTGGCTTTTTGGGGGCTTTATCATATTCAAAAACTCACCAAACTTGGCGGGCGCATAGAGCCCGTGTGAAATTTACGTATTTTAAGGTCCTCGCAAAAATCGCACAAGAAACGGCTCAAGGGCGCCCCCTAGCAACTTTCAAAAGACCCTTTCCTATTCACTTACTTTATCGTAGAGACTTGAAATTTGGTACAGTTGTAGAGCTCCCCAAGACACTCAGAATTTACAATTAATGTCATAGTGCAAGTATCCTAGGAAGTCGGCCATTTTGGATTGAAGTTCAGATTTTGAGCCTATTTTGGCTGTTTACAGACGTCGCATTTGATCGAACTCCTCCTAGGGATTTCGATCGATCGGCTTCAAACTCAGTCAGATTGTTCATAAGGCATGGCCGATTCAAAGTTATCAAATTCGTGAGTTTTCGAGCATGCTGAAGGGGTCGTAGCAGGGGTCAAAGTTCACCGACTCACCAGAAAGGAATAAACTGTTAGATCTCCTACAAAAAAACTCACAGAGCCACCAAACTTTCTGTGTGTGATCACCTTTGGATGACCTACGACACCCAGTTGTGAAATTTTAAGATTACCTAAGCCACGCCCCTTAGAACAGGAAGTGTCATGTTTTACTGCGAACGTTCACTATCTGACCCCTTTCACCTAATCAACATGAAACTGTGTCCACAGACAGAAGACATGTTGGTGTGTCAGGGTGTCCAACCCCGTTTGGTTTGGATGCAGCAGCTGGGCGTGGCGGCGTGGCGAACTTACCTTTAACGCCGTCTCCTTACGTTTGGCCGTGAATTCCACAGTTTAAAGCCCAGCTGCACCAAACTCAATAGGTTTGATCCTTGTGGGCCCCTCGACAGGAATCCAGTGTAATTTTTTGTGGGCGTGGCCTAATGTCTCAACAGCGCCCCTTGAAGATATTAAATAATCAGCCCAAGCCATTGTTTAACCTAGAATTATGAAACTTGGTACACTTGTGTATCTTGTTAAGACCTACAAAAAAGTCTCTTGGAGCCATGGTCCAAACCGAACAGGGTGTCGGCCATTTTGGATTAAATTCGCCATTTGCTGTTTTTCACAGATGTCGTTTTTGATCGAACTCCTCCTACAGCGTTTGACATACAGACTTCAAACTCAGTCAGTAGAGAGTTCAGACAATAAAGATCTAAAGTTATCACAGGAATTTTTGTATGTTAAAGCATGTGTGCGTGGCTAAGTGCCAAACTTTGACTATTCGCCATAAAACATCAAAGTGACATAACTTCCACATACAAGGTCACAGCTGCTTCAGACTTCCTATGTCTCACTACTGACCAACCCTCATTACATTCTCATGGTCAGATGATGACGTAACCTTAGCTCCGCCCACTTTTAACAGGAATTCAGCTGTTTTTTCTACTGTATGTCTTATTTTTACTGAGTAATACATATGGAATTAATCTTCTACCACTTGACATAATATTAGCCGATAATGAACTGTGAGGATTAACCCTGACTCATGGGGGCGTGGCAAACTCTGTCCTTCGCCATATGCATATAACTGTCTCTGAATCACACACGCATCTTCCGATTGGGACCAAACTGGATACGTTTGACCTGTGTTCAATGCTAAACAGCCCAAGAGGTTTGAATTGTGATTTTACTCTACAGCGCCCCCTACATTATCCCATCATCAATATCTCATTTCTACATCGACCGATCTGCACCAAATTTGTGGTGTGTTGCCAGGGAACCATGCTGAAGTGACCGGTGCGTACTGCCTGGCGGACGCGCGCCTCAACTGTGCTACAGGGTACGCGGTGGCAGGCGGGTGGCGGTGCTGGGTCCCCCGCGGTGGCTATAGGCCGGAGCGGCGCTTGGCTGCTCGGGCCGCTTGAGGCTCCGCAGAGCTTTAATTAGGCCCGAGCAGCTAAGCGCTGCGAAGGCCTATTGTAATCGCGCTGTTTCTTATTATTATTATTTAGGCCCGAGCAGCTAAGCGCTGCGAAGGCCTATTGTAATCGTGCTGTTTATTATTATTCTTATGCCAAATGAATTGGCTTTTTGGGGGCTTTATCATATTCAAAAACTCACCAAACTTGGCGGGCGCATAGAGCCCGTGTGAAATTTACGTATTTCAAGGTCCTCGCAAAAATCGCACAAGAAACGGCTCAAGGGCGCCCCCTAGCAACTTTAAAAAGACCCTTTCCTATTCACTTACTTTATCGTAGAGACTTGAAATTTGGTACAGTTGTAGAGCTCCCCAAGACACTCAGAATTTACAATTAATGTCATAGTGAAACTATCCTAGGAAGTCGGCCATTTTGGATTGAAGTTCCGATTTTGAGCCCATTTTGGCCGTTTACAGACGTCGCATTTGATCGAACTCCTCCTAGGGATTTCGATCGATCGGCTTCAAACTCGGTCAGATTGTTCATAAGGCATGGCCGATTCAAAGTTATCAAATTCGTGAGTTTTCGAGCATGCTGAAGGGGTCGTACCAGAGGTCAAAGTTCACCGACTCACCAGAATGTAATAAACTGTTATATCTCCTACAAATAAACTCACAAAGGAACCAAACTTTATGTGTGTGATGACCTTTGGATGACCTACGTCAACCAGTTGTGAAATTTTGAGATTACCTAAGCCACGCCCCCTTAGAACAGGAAGTGTCATGTTTTACTGCGAACGTTCACTATCTGACCCTTTCACCTAATCAACATGAAACTGTGTCGACAGACAGAAGACATGTTGGTGTGTCAGGGTGTCCAACCCCGTTTGGTTTGGATGCAGCAGGTGGGCGTGGTGGCGTGGCGAAGTGACCTTTAACGCCGTCTCCTTACGTTTGTCCTTGAATTCCACAGTTTAAAGCCCAGCTGCACCAAACTCACTAGGTTTGATCCTTGTGGGCCCCTCGACAGGAATCCAGTGTGATTTTTTGTGGGCGTGGCCTAATGTCTCAACAGCGCCCCCTTGAATATTTTAAATAATCAGCCCCAAGCCATTCTTTAACCTAGAATTATGAACTTGGTAAACTTGTGTATATTGTCAAGACCTACAAAAAGTCTCTTGGAGCCATGGTCCAAACTCAACAGGAAGTCGGCCATTTTGGATCAAAGCCGCCATTTGCTGTTTTTCATAGACGTCATATTTGATCGAACTCCTCCTACAGCGTTTCAGACACAGACTTCAAACTCAGTCAGCAGAGAGTTAAGACATTAAAGGTCTAAAGTTATCACAGGAATTTTTGTATGTAAAAGCATGTGGGCGTGGCTAAGTGCCAAACTTTGACTATTCGCCATAAAACATCAAAGTGAAATAACTTCCACATACAAGGTCACAGCTGCTTCAGACTTCCGATGTCTCAATACTGACAAAGCCTCATTACATTATCATGGTCAGATGACGACGTAATCGTAGCTCCGCCCACTTTTAACAGGAATTCAGCATTGTTTTCTACTGTATGTCTTATTTCTACTGAGTAATACATATGGAATTAATCTTCTACCACCTGACATAATATGAGCTGATGATGAACTGTGAGGTTGAACTTTGACTCATGACCGCGTGGCCAACTGGCTGTCCTTTGTAATATGCATAAAACTGACTCTGAATCACACACGAATCTTCCGATTGGCACAAAACTGGATACGTTTGACCTGTGCTCAATGCTAAAGAGCCCAAAAGGTTTGAATTGTGATTTTACTCTACAGCGCCCCTAGACTATCCCATCATCAATATCTCCTCTCTACATCGACCGATCTGCACCAAATTTGTGGTGTGTCGCCAGGGAACCATGCCGAACTCAACGGTGCGAACTGCCTGGCGGAGGCGCGCCTCAACTGTGCGAAAGGGTACGCGCTGGCAGGCGGGCGGCGGTGCTGGGTCCCCGCGGTGGCTATAGGCCGGAGCGGCGCTTGGCTGCTCGGGCCGCTAGAGGCTCCGCGGAGCTTTAATTGCTATTATTTTTATTGGGGATCAGAGTTACGACGGCGACGTAAAAAGCGAAAAACGAGCGAAATTTCCAACTGCCGAAACCTAGAGTGTAACTGAAACCAACTGCCGCTTTTTTATAGTGAGAAACAGGGTGGAATTTTGACCCAAAAATAATTTTGAAATCGCTCTCATGGCCGCAAAACTTGTGCTATTGGTATGAAAGTTGGTCAGGAAATAGCACCGCATGTCTGCTCCGGTAAAATGTTTTCAAAATTTCTCTAGGGCTTACGGTTTTCTGTCCAGGTGCTTCAGAGCAAAGTGACGGGACATGACCAACTGACGCTCCCCCTCAGTGTTTAATATAGGTTTTTGAAAAATTACTGAGCTCACCACACACCATTTTTCTCTCATCAGTGCAATTATTGTGAATGACCTACAGATATGAATCACGGGACTATCGGAGACGACAAGAAGCCCTCTCATACGCTTCAAACGGTTTTTGGATCGGCATAACGGTTCCCGAACTGGAAGGTGTCGTTCAGACTGCTTTTTCATGAAAAGTGACTGGGTGTTCTCAAAGTTGCATGAAGTGTCTCTCACACACACACAGCTGTTGGCAGAGGCTTGATCGCTATGGCAACTGCTGGTTTGGCCTACAAGGTCTCTGTAGTTCTAAACATGAACACCTTAATACAGAGGGCAGAGCAGAAGGTCAGAACTACAACATGGCGGATCATTCAGTTATTACAGAGGAGGGCTGAGCTGGACTGTAGAGCTACTTGCTGTTTTGGGCATTATATTGGTGGATTAACCAAACCACTGTTACACATTGGATTAGTGTGTCTATTTAAAATGAAGCTTACTGAAAATTTCAAATAAAAGCCCTGACATTTTTCACATCAGGTTATTGCTCTTTTGGGCTTTATGGGACTGGTTTAAACAAACCAGAGTTGCACATTGAATTAGCGTGGTCATTAAAATTAGGCTTACTGATACTTTCAAAATAAAAGCCTGCATACTCCTCTCACGTCAGTGCACCGCCGAAGGCGGTGCAATAATATGTAGTTTTTTTAAACCTTATATAGCTGGACTGTTACACATTGGATTAATGTGGCCATAAATCCAATGTGAAACAAAAATGAAGCTTACTGAAAGTTTCAAAATAAAAGTCTGCATAATTCTCTGGTGTTAGTGCACCGCCGTAGGCGGTGCAATAATATTAGCTTTTTTTATGTTATTTATTTCTCAGGATAGTGAACTGCCTTGCGCAGCAAGGCAGTTCATTAGCATTTGTACAAAAGTTTGCATTTCACTGTCTTTGACTAGTACACTAGCACTTTTACCTAAAGTTAGCTTTTAGCTAATTTTCTCATTAATTAGACAGGTTTAGTATACTGAATGGAGTAGTAAAATTAAAACAACATGTTCCTGTTGCTCCACATGCTACTGCCAGCATTTAAGCTAACATTAGCATATTGGCTAATTTTAGCTTATGCATCAATTTTAACATAATGAATGGTACAAGTACAGCTTAGTAAACATGCTTCTGCCTCTACACAGGTTATTGACTACGTTGCAGCTTTCTTTAGCATTAATGCTAATTTTTAGCATCATAACCCTGCGTCAAAGCCGACGGGCACACTTTGGCATGCCCCTTTAAAATTTCTGCAGGAATTTTCTAGTTAGGGGCATGCCATAGCAATGCATAAGGAGAGCAGTACTGACTTGCGAAGCAAGTCAGTACTGCCTCCATGCATTGCATGGCAGGCACCTATTGTTCTACACCCAATAGAATGTCTCTTTATTATTATAAATATAATTTATTATTCTTCCGTTACCGTTAATGCGGCTCGTACCGCTGCATGCTGACCCACAAAAGTGGTATCAAAACGTGCGGCTCAATCCCGGCAAGTGAGCTATTACTTTTATTGGGGATTGGAGTTAAAATGATTACATAAATTAATAAAAACGAAAAAATTTGAGATTTTGTGTCTCACAGAATCAGTAATCTTTCTCTATGAAACACACACACAGGACTGTTTATGGCTGACTCAAAAACCCTTTTTAAATCCCCCTCACAGGCATAAATATCGCCCTATTGGTCTGAAAGTTGGTCATAACATAGATACACATGCCTGCTCATGTACAATGTTTACAAAAATTTGCTAGGGCTTATGCTTTTTGTCAGGGTCCTTCAGACTGACGCCTGGTGTCTCCCAAGTATAGAAACTGTGTCTGAAGAGGATTTTCCCGCTCTTTGGCTCTCACAGCTGCAGGGGATTAATTACCATAGCAACAGAAGAACACAGTGTCTGGAACTGCAGCTACCCAGGACTGCACTGTAGGGTTTACTGGTATTTACAACTGCTTGTGTTTTCAGCATTATACTACTGATTCAAGACTATAACCATTACACATATGTCCCCCCATGTTAAAATCTGACATAAATAAGAATAAATAGCTGATTAAAAGTCTATGGACAGAAAATAACGTCGCTGCTCCTTTAAGGAACCAGCGGCACAGACGCAGCGCCTGCGATGCTACAGATCACAAACCTGACAGAGAGCAGAAGAGGATTCGTAGGAAAAGAGCGGTGATGCTCAGCAAGGCAGGTCATTAGCATTTGTACAAAAGTTAGCATTTCACTGTCTATGACTAGTGCACTAGCACTTTTACCTAAAGTTAGCTTTTACCTAATTTTCTCATTAATTAGAAATGTTTAGTATACTGAATAGAGTAGTAAAATTAAAACAACATGGTCGTGTTGCTCCACATCCTACTGCCAGCATTTGAGCTAACATTAGCATATTGGCTAATTTTAGCTTATGCATCAATTTTAACATAATGAATGGTACAAGTACAGCTTAGTCAACATGCTTCTGCCTCTCCACAGGTTATTGACTACGTTGCAGCTTTCTTTAGCATTAATGCTAATTTTTAGCATAAAAACACTGGCTCAAAGCCGACGGGCACACTTTGGCATGCCCCTTTAAAATTTCTGCAGGAATTTTCTAGTTATTATAACATCTTCTTCCATTACCGTTAATGCGGCTCGTACCGCTGCGTGCCCACCCACAAAAGTGGTATCAAAACGTGCGGCTCGTACCCGAGAAGGGAGCTATTACTTTTATAGGGGATCGGAGTTACGATGGCGACGTAAAAAGCGAAAAACGAGCGAAATTTCCAACTGCCGAAACGTTAGAGTGTAACTGACACCAACTGCCGCTTTTTTAGAGTGAGGAACACAGTGGAATTTGACCCAAAAATAATTTTGAAATCGCTCTCATGGCCGCAAAACTTGTGCTATTGGTATGAAAGTTGGTCAGGAAATAGCACCGCATGTCTGCTCCGGTAAAATGTTTTCGAAATTTCTCTAGGGCTTACGGTTTTCTGTCCAGGTGCTTCAGAGCAAAGTGATGGGACATGACCAACTGACGCTCCCCCTCAGTGTTTAATATAGGTTTTTGAAAAATTACTGAGCTCATCACACACCATTTTTCTCTCATCAGTGCAATTATTGTGAATGACCTACAGATATGAATCACTGGACTATCGGAGACGACAAGTAGCCCTCTCATACGCTTCAAACGGTTTTTGGATCGGCATAACGGTTCCCGAACGGGAAGGGGTCGTTCAGACTGCTTTTTTCATGAAAAGTGACTGGGTGTTCTCTAAGTTACATGAAGTGTCTCTCACACACACACAGCAGTTGGCAGAGGCTTGATCGCTATGGCAACTGCTGGTTTGGCCTACAAGGTCTCTGTAGTTCTAAACATGGTGAAACACCTTAATACAGAGGGCAGAGCAGAAGGTCAGAACTACAACATGGCGGATCATTCAGTTATTACAGAGGAGGGCTGAGCTGGAATTTAGAGCTACTTGCTGTTTTGGGCATTATATTGGTGGAATAACCAAACCACTGTTACACATTGGATTAGTGTGTCTATTTAAAATGAAGCTTACTGAAAATTTCAAAATAAAAGCCCTCACATTTTTCACATCAGGTTATTGGTCTTTTGGGCTTTATGGGACTGGTTTAAACAAACCAGAGTTGCACATTGAATTAGCGTGGTCATTAAAATGAAGCTTACTGAAACTTTCAAAATAAAAGCCTGCATACCCCTCTCACGTCAGTGCACCGCCGAAGGCGGTGCAATAATATGTAGTTTTTTTGAACCTTATATAGCTAGACTGTTACACATTGGATTAATGTGGCCATAAATCCAATGTGAAACAAAAATGAAGCTTACTGAAAGTTTCAAAATAAAAGTCTGCATAATTCTGTCGTGTTAGTGCACCGCCGTAGGCGGTGCAATAATATTAGCTTTTTTTATGTTATTTATTTCTCAGGATAGTGAACTGCCTTGCGCAGCAAGGCAGTTCATTAGCATTTGTACAAAAGTTTGCATTTCACTGTCTTTGACTAGTACACTAGCACTTTTACCTAAAGTTAGCTTTTAACTAATTTTCTCATTAATTAGACATGTTTAGTATACTGAATGGAGTAGTAAAATTAAAACAACATGTTCCTGTTGCTCCACATGCTACTGCCAGCATTTAAGCTAACATTAGCATATTGGCTAATTTTAGCTTATGCATCAATTTTAACATAATGAATGGTACAAGTACAGCTTAGTAAACATGCTTCTGCCTCTCCACAGGTTATTGACTACGTTGCAGCTTTATTTAGCATTAATGCTAATTTTTAGCATCATAACGCTGCGTCAAAGCCGACGGGCACACTTTGGCATGCCCCTTTAAAATTTCTGCAGGAATTTTCTAGTTATTTATTTTTCTTCCGTTACCGTTAATGCGGCTCGTACCGCTGCGTACCCACCCACAAAAGTGGTATCAAAACGTGCGGCTCGATCCCGGCATTGGAGCTATTATTTTTATTGGGGATCGGACTTACGACGGCGACGTAAAAAGTGAAAAACGAGCGAAATTTCCAACTGCCGAACCGCAGAGTGTAACTGACACCAACTGCCGCTTTTTTAGAGTGAGGAACAGGGTGTAATTTTGACCCAAAAATAATTTTGAAATCGCTCTCATGGCCGCAAAACTTGTGCTATTGGTATGAAAGTTGGTCAGGAAATAGCACCGCGTGTCTGCTCCGGTAAAATGTTTTCAAAATTTCTCTAGGGCTTACGGTTTTCTGTCCAGGTGCTTCAGAGCAAAGTGATGGGACATGACCAACTGACGCTCCCCCTCAGTGTTTAATATAGGTTTTTGAAAAATTACTGAGCTCACCACACACCATTTTTCTCTCATCAGTGCAATTATTGTGAATGACCTACAGATATGAATCACAGGACTATCAGAGACGACAAGAAGCCCTCTCATACGCTTCAAACGGTTTTTGGATCGGCCTAACGGTTCCTGAACTGGAAGGGGTCGTTCAGACTGCTTTTTTCATTAAAATGACTGGGTGTTCTCAAAGTTACATCAAGTGTCTCACACACACACAGCAGTTGGCAGAGGCTTCATCGCTATGGCAACTGCTGGTTTGGCCTACAAGGTCTCTGTAGTTCTAAACATGGCGGAACACCTTAATACAGAGGGCAGAGCAGAAGGTCAGAACTACAACATGGCGGATCATTCAGTTATTACAGAGGAGGGCTGAGCTGGAATGTAGAGCTACTTGCTGTTTTGGGCATTATATTGGTGGATTAACCAAACCACTGTTACACACTGTTACACATTTTAAATAGTGTGTCTATTTAAAATGAAGCGTACTGAACATTTCAAAATAAAAGCCCTGACATTTTTCACATCAGGTTATTGGTCTTTTGGGCTTTATGGGACTGGTTTAAACAAACCAGAGTTGCACATTGAATTAGCGTGGTCATTAAAATGAAGCTTACTGAAAGTTTCAAATTAAAAGTCTGCCTATTCCTCAAGTGTTAGTGCACCGCCGAAGGCGGTGCAATAATATTAGCCTTTTTTATGTTATTTATTTCTCAGGATAGTGAACTGCCTTGCGCAGCAAGGCAGTTTATTAACATTAGCACAAACATTAGCATTTGAGCCCCCTTGACTATATGCTTCACAAGGTTTTCGGATCACTCTAAAAGATCCTGAATAGGAAGGAGATGTTTGGACTGCTTTGTTCAGATAAACTAACTGCTTCAAACAGAATTTCATTTTCTCTGTTTGTGTCTCACTCACACGATAGTTGAGCTGCTCTTTACAATTACAATGACTGAAGGTCAGAACTACTCTCAAATAGCACATAGGGATGAGCTGGCATTTATATCTACTTGCTGTTTTGGGCATTATATTGGTGGACTGTTACACGTTGGGATAATGTGGCCATTAATCCAATGTGTAACAAAAGTCAAGCTTACTGAAAATTTCAAAATAAAAGCCTTGACATTTTTTACATCACGTATTTCCTCTTTTGTGCTTTTTGTGACTGGTTTAAACAAACTACTGTTACACATTGAATTGGTGTGGTAGTTAAAAAGAGGCTAACTGAAAGTTTTAAAATAAAAGTCTGCATATTCCTCCCGTGTTAGTGCACCGCCGCAGGCGGTGCAATAATATAAGCTTTTTTTATGTTATTTATTTCTCAGGATAGTGAACTGCCTTGCGCAGCAAGGCAGTTCATTAACATTAGCACAAACATTAGCATTTCACTTCCTTTGACTAGTGTACTAGCACTTTTACCTAAAGTTAGCTATTAGCTAATTTTTTCATTTATTACACATGTATACTGAATGGAGCAGTAAAATTAAAACTACATGGTCCTGTTGCTCCACATGCTACTGCCAGCATTTAAGCTAACATTAGCATATTGGCTAATTTTAGCTTATGCATCAATTTTAACAAAATGAATGGTACAAGTACAGCTTAGTCAACATGCTTCTGCCTCTCCACAGGTTATTGACTGCGTTGCAGCTTTCATTAGCATTAGTGCTAATTTTTAGCATCGTAACGCTGGCTCAAAGCCGACGGGCACACTTTGGCATGCCCCTTTAAAATTTCTGCAGGAATTTTCTAGTTAGGGGCATGCCATAGCAATGCATAAGGAGAGCAGTACTGACTTGCGAAGCAAGTCAGTACTGCCTCCATGCATTGCATGGCAGGCACCTATTGTTCTACACCTAATAGAATGTCTCTTTATTTCTTTATTTTTCTTCCATTACCGTTAATGCGGCTCGTACCGCTGCGTGCCCACCCACAAAAGTGGTATCAAAACGTGCGGCTCGTACCCGAGAAGGGAGCTATTATTTTTATTGGGGATTGGAGTTAAAATGATTACATAAATTAATAAAAACTAAAAAATTTGAGATTTTGTGTCTCACAGAATCAGTAATCTTTCTCTATGAAACACACACACAGGACTGTTTATGGCTGACTCAAAAACCCTTTTTAACTCCCCCTCACAGGCATAAATATCGCCCTATTGGTCTGAAAGTTGGTCATAACATAGATACACATGCCTGCTCATGTACAATGTTTACAAAAATTTGCTAGGGCTTATGCTTTTTGTCAGGGTCCTTCAGACTGACGCCTGGTGTCTCCCAAGTATAGAAACTGTGTCTGAAGAGGATTTTCCCGCTCTTTGGCTCTCACAGCTGCAGGGGATTAATTACCATAGCAACAGAAGAACACAGTGTCTGGAACTGCAGCTCCCCAGGACTGCACTGTAGGGTTTACTGGTATTTACAACTGCTTGTGGTTTCAGCATTATACTACTGATTCAAGACTATAACCATTACACATATGTCCCCCCATGTTAAAATCTGACATAAATAAGAATAAATAGTTGATTAAAAGTCTATGGACAGAAAATAACGTCGCTGCTCCTTTAAGGAACCAGCGGCACAGACGCGGCGCCTGGGTGATGCTACAGATCACAAACCTGACAGAGAGCAGAAGAGGATTCGTAGGAAAAGAGCGGTGATGAACGGAAAAGCTTAATATAGTTGAGAAAACATAAATTACCTGGTCGAAAACTGACTGGGATTTAATGAGAACTAAGTTACATCGGTTTTGGTGAGTTTTGTGTTTATTTTCTTACATTTTCATCGTGTTGTACTTTTCCTTTTAGCAGAGAGCTAAGGCTAAAAACGTAGCCGTTTGCAAGGAAATACTCCGTCATAAACTGTTATCAGGTTAATATATAAACTGTTATCCGGGTAATATATTGGGTTTATGAAGAATTTATTTGAATAATTTCAGGATTTAAAAAGACTTTTGTCGTGTTTGTGACCTGTTACACAGGTCAGGTTTTTTGGTTGGTTGGAAGCTTGGTCGGAGCAAGGATTGGTCTGCCATGTGTGACGCAAGTAATGACAGACAACATGCTACTGATGCTCCAATAGCATTCATGCTATTGTTAGCATTTTGGCTCATTTTAGCTTATGCAACATACTAAAATGAGCAAAAATGCGCATACTACCGTACGAGTACAGCTTAAGAAAACATGCTTCTGACTCCCCGCAGGTTATTGACCACACTGAAGCTTTCTTAAGCATGATTGCTTAATGCTAATTTTTAACATCATAACGCTGCGTCAAAGCCGACGGGCACACTTTGGCATGCCCCTTTAAAATTTCTGCAGGAATTTTCTAGTTAGGGGCATGCCATAGCAATGCATAAGGAGAGCAGTACTGACTTGCGAAGCAAGTCAGTACTGCCTCCATGCATTGCATGGCAGGCACCTATTGTTCTACACCCAATAGAATGTCTCTTTATTATTATAAATATAATTTATTATTCTTCCGTTACCGTTAATGCGGCTCGTACCGCTGCATGCTGACCCACAAAAGTGGTATCAAAACGTGCGGCTCAATCCCGGCAAGTGAGCTATTACTTTTATTGGGGATTGGAGTTAAAATGATTACATAAATTAATAAAAACGAAAAAATTTGAGATTTTGTGTCTCACAGAATCAGTAATCTTTCTCTATGAAACACACACACAGGACTGTTTATGGCTGACTCAAAAACCCTTTTTAAATCCCCCTCGCAGGCATAAATATCGCCCTATTGTTCTGAAAGTTGGTCATAACATAGATACACATGCCTGCTCATGTACAATGTTTACAAAAATTTGCTAGGGCTTATGCTTTTTGTCAGGGTCCTTCAGACTGACGCCTGGTGTCTCCCAAGTATAGAAACTGTGTCTGAAGAGGATTTTCCCGCTCTTTGGCTCTCACAGCTGCAGGGGATTAATTACCATAGCAACAGAAGAACAGAGTGTCTGGAACTGCAGCTACCCAGGACTGCACTGTAGGGTTTACTGGTATTTACAACTGCTTGTGTTTTCAGCATTATACTACTGATTCAAGACTATAACCATTACACATATGTCCCCCCATGTTAAAATCTGACATAAATAAGAATAAATAGTTGATTAAAAGTCTGTGGACAGAAAATAACGTCGCTGCTCCTTTAAGGAACCAGCGGCACAGACGCAGCGCCTGCGATGCTACAGATCACAAACCTGACAGAGAGAGCAGAAGAGGATTCGTAGGAAAGAGCGGTGATGCTCAGCAAGGCAGGTCATTAGCATTTGTACAAAAGTTAGCATTTCACTGTCTATGACTAGTGCACTAGCACTTTTACCTAAAGTTAGCTTTTACCTAATTTTCTCATTAATTAGAAATGTTTAGTATACTGAATAGAGTAGTAAAATTAAAACAACATGGTCGTGTTGCTCCACATCCTACTGCCAGCATTTGAGCTAACATTAGCATATTGGCTAATTTTAGCTTATGCATCAATTCTAACATAATGAATGGTACAACTACAGTTTATTAAACATGCTTCTGCCTCTCCAAAGGTTATTGACTACGTTGCAGCTTTCTTTAGCATTAATGCTAATTTTTAACATCATAACGCTGCGTCAAAGCCGACGGGCACACTTTGGCATGCCCCTTTAAAATTTCTGCAGGAATTTTCTAGTTATTATTTATTCTTCTTCCATTACCGTTAATGCGGCTCGTACCGCTGCGTGCCCACCCACAAAAGTGGTATCAAAACGTGCGGCTCGTACCCGAGAAGGGAGCTATTACTTTTATTGGGGATTGGAGTTAAAATGATTACATAAATTAATAAAAACGAAAAAATTTGAGATTTTGTGTCTCACAGAATCAGTAATCTTTCTCTATGAAACACACACACAGGACTGTTTATGGCTGACTCAAAAACCCTTTTTAAATCCCCCTCACAGGCATAAATATCGCCCTATTGATCTGAAAGTTGGTCATAACATAGATACACATGCCTGCTCATGTACAATGTTTACAAAAATTTGCTAGGGCTTATGCTTTTTGTCAGGGTCCTTCAGACTGACGCCTGGTGTCTCCCAAGTATAGAAACTGTGTCTGAGGAGGATTTTCCCGCTCTTTGGCTCTCACAGCTGCAGGGGATTAATTACCATAGCAACAGAAGAAGACAGTGTCTGGAACTGCAGCTACCCAGGACTGCACTGTAGGGTTTACTGGTATTTACAACTTCTTGTGTTTTCAGCATTATACTACTGATTCAAGACTATAACCATTACACATATGTCCCCCATGTTAAAATCTGACATAAATAAGAATAAATAGTTGATTAAAAGTCTGTGGACAGAAAATAACGTCGCTGCTCCTTTAAGGAACCAGCGGCACAGACGCGGCGCCTGGGTGATGCTACAGATCACAAACCTGACAGAGAGCAGAAGAGGATTCGTAGGAAAAGAGCGGTGATGAACGGAAACGCTTAATATAGTTGAGAAAACATAAATTACCTGGTCGAAAACTGACTGGGATTTAATGAGAACTAAGTTACATCGGTTTTGGTGAGTTTTGTGTTTATTTTCTTACATTTCATCGTGTTGTACTTTTCCTTTTAGCAGAGAGCTAAGGCTAAAAACGTAGCCGTTTGCAAGGAAATACTCCGTCATAAACTGTTATCAGGTTAATATATAAACTGTTATCCGGGTAATATATTGGGTTTATGAAGAATTTATTTGAATAATTTCAGGATTTAAAAAGACTTTTTCCGTGTTTGTGACCTGTTACACAGGTCAGGTTTTTTGTTGGTTGGAAGCTTGGTCGGAGCAAGGATTGGTCTGCCATGTGTGACGCAAGTAATGACAGACAACATGCTACTGATGCTCCAATAGCATTCATGCTATTGTTAGCATTTTGGCTCATTTTAGCTTATGCAACATACTAAAATGAGCAAAAATGCTCATACTACCGTACGAGTACAGCTTAAGAAAACATGCTTCTGACTCCCCGCAGGTTATTGACCACACTGAAGCTTTCTAAAGCATGATTGCTTAATGCTAATTTTTAGCATCATAACGCTGCGTCAAAGCCGACGGGCACACTTTGGCATGCCCCTTTAAAATTTCTGCAGGAATTTTCTAGTTATAGTTTATTCTTCCGTCACCGTTAATGCGGCTCGTACCGCTGCGTGCCCACCCACAAAAGTGGTATCAAATCGTGCGGCTCGATGCCGAGAAGGGAGCTATTATTTTATTGGGGATCGGAGTTAAAATGATTACATAAATTAATAAAACGAAAAAATTTGAGATTTTGTGTCTCACAGAATCAGTAATCTTTCTCTATGAAACACACACACAGGACTGTTTATGGCTGACTCAAAAACCCTTTTTAAATCCCCCTCACAGGCATAAATATCGCCCTATTGGTCTGAAAGTTGGTCATAACATAGATACACATGCCTGCTCATGTACAATGTTTACAAAAATTTGCTAGGGCTTATGCTTTTTGTCAGGGTCCTTCAGACTGACGCCTGGTGTCTCCCAAGTATAGAAACTGTGTCTGAAGAGGATTTTCCCGCTCTTTGGCTCTCACAGCTGCAGGGGATTAATTACCATAGCAACAGAACAGTGTCTGGAACTGCAGCTCCCCAGGACTGCACTGTAGGGTTTACTGGTATTTACAACTGCTTGTGTTTTCAGCATTATACTACTGATTCAAGACTATAACCATTACACATATGTCCCCCCATGTTAAAATCTGACATGAATAAGAATAATAGTTGATTAAAAGTCTATGGACAGAAAATAACGTCGCTGCTCCTTTAAGGAACCAGCGGCACAGACGCAGCGCCTGCGATGCTACAGATCACAAACCTGACAGAGAGAGCAGAAGAGGATTCGTAGGAAAAGAGCGGTGATGCTCAGCAAGGCAGTTCATTAGCATTTGTACAAAAGTTAGCATTTCACTGTCTATGACTAGTGCACTAGCACTTTACCTAAAGTTAGCTTTTACCTAATTTTCTCATTAATTAGACATGTTTAGTATACTGAATAGAGTAGTAAAATTAAAACAACATGGTCGTGTTGCTCCACATGCTACTGCCAGCATTTCAGCTAACATTAGCATATTGGCTAATTTTAGCTTATGCATCAATTCTAACATAATGAATGGTACAACTACAGTTTATTAAACATGCTTCTGCCTCTCCACAGGTTATTGACTACGTTGCAGCTTTCTTTAGCATTAATGCTAATTTTTAACATCATAACGCTGCGTCAAAGCCGACGGGCACACTTTGGCATGCCCCTTTAAAATTTCTGCAGGAATTTTCTAGTTATAGGTTTATTCTTCCGTCACCGTTAATGCGGCTCGTACCGCTGCGTGCCCACCCACAAAAGTGGTATCAAATCGTGCGGCTCGATGCCGAGAAGGGAGCTATTACTTTTATAGGGGATCGGAGTTACGACGGCGACGTAAAAAGCGAAAAACGAGCGAAATTTCCAACTGCCGAAACGTTAGAGTGTAACTGAAACCAACTGCCGCTTTTTAGAGTGAGAAACAGAGTGTAATTTTGACCCAAAAATAATTTTGAAATCGCTCTCATGGCCGTAAAACTTGTGCTATTGGTATGAAAGTTGGTCAGGAAATAGCACCGCATGTCTGCTCCGGTAAAATGTTTTCGAAATTTCTCTAGGGCTTACGGTTTTCTGTCCAGGTGCTTCAGAGCAAAGTGATGGGACATGACCAACTGACGCTCCCCCTCAGTGTTTAATATAGGTTTTGAAAAATTACTGAGCTCACCACACACCATTTTTTCTCATCAGTGCAATTATTGTGAATGACCTACAGATATGAATCACGGGACTATCAGAGACGACAAGTAGCCCTCTCATACGCTTCAAACGGTTTTGGATCGGCCTAACGGTTCCCGAACGGGAAGGGGTCGTTCAGACTGCTTTTTTCATTAAAAGTGACTGGGCGTTCTCAAAGTTACATGAAGTGTCTCTCACACACACACAGCAGTTGGCAGAGGCTTGATCGCTATGGTAACTGCTGGTTTGGCCTACAAGGTCTCTGTAGTTCTAAACATGGTGGAACACCTTAATACAGAGGGCAGAGCAGAAGGTCAGAACTACAACATGGCGGATCATTCAGTTATTACAGAGCAGGGCTGAGCTGGAGTGTAGAGCTACTTGCTGTTTTGGCCATTATATTGGTGGATTAACCAAACCACTGTTACACATTGGATTAGTGTGTCTATTTAAAATGAAGCTTACTGAAATTTCAAAATAAAAGCCCTGACATTTTTCACATCAGGTTATTGGTCTTTTGGGCTTTATGGGACTGGTTTAAACAAACCAGAGTTGCACATTGAATTAGCGTGGTCATTAAAATGAAGCTTACTGAAAGTTTCAAATTAAAAGTCTGCATATTCCTCTAACGTCAGTGCACCGCCGTAGGCGGTGCAATAATATAAGCTTTTTTTATGTTATTTCTCAGGATAGTGAACTGCCTTGCGCGGCAAGGCAGTTCATTAACATTAGCACAAACATTAGCATTTCACTTCCTTTGATTAGTGTACTAGCACTTTTACCTAAAGTTAGCTATTAGCTAAATTTTCATTAATTAGACATGTTTAGTATACTGAATGGAGTAGTAAAATTAAAACAACATGGTCCTGTTGCTCCACATGCTACTGCCAGCATTTAAGCTAACATTAGCATATTGGCTAATTTAGGTTATGCATCAGTTTTAACATAATGAATGGTACAAGTACAGCTTATTCTACATGCTTCTGCCTCTCCACAGGTTATTGACTGCGTTGCAGCTTTCATTAGCATTAGTGCTAATTTTTAACATCAAAACGCTGCGTCAAAGCCGACGGGCACACTTTGGCATGCCCCTTTAAAATTTCTGCAGGAATTTTCTAGTTAGGGGCATGCCATAGCAATGCATAAGGAGAGCAGTACTGACTTGCGAAGCAAGTCAGTACTGCCTCCATGCATTGCATGGCAGGCACCTATTGTTCTACACCCAATAGAATGTCTCTTTATTATTATAGTTATTTATTTTTCTTCCGTTACCGTTAATGCGGATCGTACCGCTGCGTGCCCACCCACAAAAGTGGTATCAAAACGTGTGGCTCGATCCCGGCATTGGAGCTATTACTTTTATTGGGGATCGGAGTTACAACGGCGACGTAAAAAGCGAAAAACGAGCGAAATTTCCAACTGCCGAAACCTAGAGTGTAACTGAAACCAACTGCCGCTTTTTTAGAGTGAGAAACAGGGTGGAATTTTGACCCAAAAATAATTTTGAAATCGCTCTCATGGCCGCAAAACTTGTGCTATTGGTATGAAAGTTGGTCAGGAAATAGCACCGCATGTCTGCTCCGGTAAAATGTTTTCGAAATTTCTCTAGGGTTTACGGTTTTCTGTCCAGGTGCTTCAGAGCAAAGTGACGGGACATGACCAACTGACGCTCCTCCTCAGTGTTTAATATAGGTTTTTGAAAAATTACTGAGCTCTGCACACACCATATTTCTCTCATCACTGCAATTCCTGTGAATGACTTACAGATATGAATCACGGGACTATCAGAGACGACAAGAAGCCCTCTCATACGCTTCAAACGGTTTTCTGATCGGCATAACGGTTCCTGAACTGGAAGGGGTCGTTCAGACTGCTTTTTTCATTAAAAGTGACTGGGTGTTCTCAAAGTTGCATGAAGTGTCTCTCACACACACACAGCAGTTGGCAGAGGCTTGATCGCTATGGCAACTGCTGGTTTGGCCTACAAGGTCTCTGTAGTTCTAAACATGGTGGAACACCTTAATACAGAGGGCAGAGCAGAAGGTCAGAACTACAACATGGCGGATCATTCAGTTATTACAGAGGAGGGCTGAGCTGGAATGTAGAGCTACTTGCTGTTTTGGGCATTATATTGGTGGATTAACCAAACCACTGTTACACATTGGATTAGTGTGTCTATTTAAAATGAAGCTTACTGAAAATTTCAAAATAAAAGTCTGCCTATCCCTCTAGTGTTAGTGCACCGCCGAAGGCGGTGCAATAATATTAGCCTTTTTTATGTTATTTATTTCTCAGGATAGTGAACTGCCTTGCGCAGCAAGGCAGTTCATTAACATTAGCACAAACATTAGCATTTGAGCCCCCTTGACTATATGCTTCACACGGTTTTCGGATCACTCTAAAAGATCCTGAATAGGATGGAGATGTTTGGACTGCTTTGTTCAGATAAACTAACTGCTTCAAACCGTTAGAATCTGTTTATCCCTTTGTGTCTCACTCACACGATAGTTGAGCTGCTCTTTAGAACTACAATGACTGAAGGTCAGAACTACAACATGGCGGAACTCTCAAATAGCACATAGGGATGAGCTGGCTCTTAGATCTGCTTGCTGTATGGGGCATTATTTAGCTGGATTAACCAAACCACAGTTACACATTGGATTAGTGTGTAATCCACTGTAAATAAAAAAGCTATTGTAAAGCTATTGTAAATAAAGCTTACTGAAAGTTTCAAAATAAAAGCCTTGACATTTTTCACATTAGGTATTTCCTCTTTTGTGCTTTATGTGACTGGTTTAAACAAACTACAGTAACACAATGAATTGATGTGGTAGTTAAAAAGACGCTAACTGAAAGTTTCAAAATAAAAGTCTGCATATTCCTCTCGTGTTAGTGCACCGCCGTAGGCGGTGCAATAATATAAGCTTTTTTTATGTTATTTATTTCTCAGGATAGTGAACTGCCTTGCGCAGCAAGGCAGTTCATTAACATTAGCACAAACATTAGCATTTCACTTCCTTTGACTAGTGTACTAGCACTTTTACCTAAAGTTAGCTATTAGCTAATTTTTTCATTTATTAGACACGTTTAGTATACTGAATGGAGTAGTAAAATTAAAACAACATGGTCCTGTTGCTCCACATGCTACTGCCAGCATTTAGGCTAACATTAGCATATTGGCTCATTTTAGCTTATGCATTCATTTTAACATAATGAATGGTACAAATACAGTTTAGTCAACATGCTTCTGCCTCTCCACAGGTTATTGACTACGTTGCAGCTTTCTTTAGCATTAATGCTAATTTTTAGCATAAAAACACTGGCTCAAAGCCGACGGGCACACTTTGGCATGCCCCTTTAAAATTTCTGCAGGAATTTTCTAGTAGTTATTTATTTTTCTTCCGTTACCGTTAATGCGGCTCGTACCGCTGCGTGCCCACCCACAAAGTGGTATCAAATCGTGCGGCTCGATGCCGAGATGGGAGCTATTATTTTTATTGGGGATCGGACTTACAACGGCGACGTAAAAAGTGAAAAACGAGCAAAATTTCCAACTGCCGAAACCTAGAGTGTAACTGAAACCAACTGCCGCTTTTTTAGAGTGAGAAACAGGGTGGAATTTTGACCCAAAAATAATTTTAAAATCGCTCTCATGGCCGCAAAACTTGTGCTATTGGCATGAAAGCTGGTCAGGAAATCGCACCGAATGCCTGCTCTGGTAAAATGTTTTCGAAATATTGCTAGGGCTTACGGTTTTCTGTCCAGGTGCTTCAGAGTAAAGTGATGGGACATGACCAACTGACGCTCCTCCTCAGTGTTTAATATAGGTTTTTGAAACCTATCCCCAGTGTTTTATATAGATTTTTGAAAAATTACTCAGCTTAGTGCACACCATAGCAAAGCAAGGCAGTACATTTACATTAGTCTTTCTTAAAATAAGCATTTTAGCTATTTTGTCTCTCAGGTTAGTGGACTGCCTTGCGAAGCAAGGCAGTACATTTACATCAGTCTTTCTTAAAATGAGCATTTTAGCTATTTTTTCTCTCATGTTAGTGGACTGCCTTGCTAAGCAAGGCAGTCCACTAACCTGAGAGAATGAGCTATAATGCTCATTTTAAAAATGAGCATTATAGCTATTTTTTCTCTCAGGTTAGTGGACTGCCTTGCGAAGCAAGGCAGTACATTTACCTCTTTTTTTTTAAATGAGCATTATTGCTATTTTTTCTCTCATGTTAGTGGACTGCCTTGCAAAGCAAGGCAGTACATTTACCTCATTTTTTTAAAATGAGCATTATAGCTATTTTTTTCTCTCAGGTTAGTGGACTGCCTTGCGAAGCAAGGCAGTACATTTACCTCATTTTTTTTAAATGAGCATTATTGCTATTTTTTTCTCTCAGGTTAGTGGACTGCCTTGCGAAATTAGAATTGATCATCAAAAAATATAATAAATTCCTTTTTATCTTTTTTTTTTGCAAAAAATATTTTCCTTCCTTTTTTTTATGCGTCAAGAAAATAAAATAATAAAAATTGGGAAAAAATCCTGACACAAATGATCACAATTCATTAATGCATGATCAAAATTCATGCACTAAAGGGTTAAAATAAGCATTTTAGCTATTTTTTTTGTCTCAGGTTTTTGGACTGCCTTTTGAGAAAGAGTCCACTAAAATAAGCATTTCAGCTATTTTTTCCCCCTCTCAGGTTAGTGGACTGCCTTGGTCAGTCTTTTTTAAAATAAGCATTTTAACTATATTTGTTTTGGTCTCAAGTTAGTGGAATGCTTTGTTTATGTTGCCTTTTTAACATTTGTTGTTTAGCAAAGCTGACCGGTCAGCAGAAGAGTATGTCATACTCGCTGGAAAATGTCAATCTCCGATTGGCTGACACGTAACATCTTGTATCTACGCCTGTGACGTAAGGTGCTAAATCTGCCAGCCAGCTGTGTTGACAGTCTCAAAAAAGCTTTTTTGTTGCATTTTTTAAAATTGTTGTTTTGCTGAGCTGACTGGTCAGCTGAATGACACGTCATACACGCTGGAAAATGCCAATCTCTGATTGGCTGACATGAATTCCCAAGCCGCTGAAGCTTCTGGAACTTTCTGGCACTCTCTGCTTCCGAGTCTGCTACGGTCAAGGTAAGACGTGTTTGTGTTTTCTCCATAAATATAGTATTTTAATTTTTAATTTGATTAGAATATTATTGTAAATGCTTACAGTTGTTAGATTTAATGTGTTTTTGAGAAAGTTGGTCGATTTTAAAAGTTTAATTGCTGTGTAATATTTCGTTGTGGCTCTGATTCCGTACTAGCTAGCTTGATGGAACAGGATTTTTCTGGATTTATACGGGAAGCTAAATGTTTGTACGCCCACAAGACGCTAAAGAATAAATTGCTGTGGTGTTTTTAATTATCATGTAATTTCTTTCGTATCTTTATATGTGATATATAGTCATATACCGGCATTATGTGAGATATTTTTCCACCTGGGAGGGTGCGGTTTTATTTTGCTTGTGTTAGAAGCACAGCAGTGGGCAGATCCCAATGACTTCATACTACTGCGAGTCGATACACCGATCGATTTGAGTGTTTAGGGCGTCTGGTTTATAGTTGAAGCTTATGTAGCGACGTTTTGCGAAGATGGTGGTTCGCAGTTGAAGCCTTTCAGGTGTTTTTGGGTGCGTTCACCCTGCAGCCTGAAGTGATCCAATTCTGACTTTTTTGGTAATTCCGATTTTTATTTTGTTTTTGCCCGGGCCGTTCACACTACCAGTAAATGCGACCTGTATGTGTTCTGCAGAGTGAACGGGCAAACGACCTGAAAGTGTCCCGCATGTACAGTAGAGGGCGCAATAGCGTCCGCGTTCTCGGTGTTCCGCCAACCGCCATAAAAAGAAGAAGAGCTCAGTGTTTGCCGAAGTAAACATGGTTGCTAATGGTGGAGCATAACTTACATATTTGAAGTTGTCTGACCGGAGCAGCATATTAACAGCTTAATCCTCATAGTCCTCATTTACTCAGACAGTAAAAGACTTGGTTCATTTGGTTAAAATCTATTTTTTAAATTTACATATTTAAAACTCGTTAGATTTATTTCTTTAATCTCTGCTTTTTCATTATATTTTGAACCAAGTTGTAAAATGTATAGATGTTTGCAACAGTTGTGAAAAATATCTCGGTCCTGCTTACAAGCCTCAGAACTTCTAAAAACTTTTTAAAAATTATTTTAAAAATGTATTTTTACACCTCTTTTTTAATGGCCATTTATTTTGCTTCTCATTACAGCTTTTCACTTGTGCGAGACTGAGATTTGGAAGTTTTCCACTGCTGCTTGCTGAGATCCTAACCTCTGCATCACCACACCATCAGCTTAATCCATCAACATACATATAACTCTTAATCTTACACATACCTTATCTACATATTGAAATAAGTTTTTTGCACATAGTAACATTCACACATAGTCCTACAAACACTGTTTAATTTTAGATATTATTTGTAAATAATCAGCTTTTCCCCCCCAGGTGTCTTTTTTTGTTATTCTGGTCTTACAGGATGCCACGTCGAGGTCGTCGGTCCGAGTCTGCTAAGGTGAGATGGAGGAAGCTGGAGAGTGTGCCGGACGTCGCCAAGGTATATAAATTACACATCGTATTAATTTTTTTTGTCTAACAGTAGTTTTTACTGTAGTTTTGACTTTAAGCATGATCATAATTGTTTCTGTGTTGACAGCCGGGGACATCAGCGCTCACGTCTCGGGCTTGGACCACCACCGAGTCTCCGCCGAAGAAGGTATTGCTACCATTTTACTTTCATTAACTTATTGTTAGATGATAAAGTCTTTGGCTTTACTCATTCCATTTATGTCTTTAGACGTCGCGACTGCTGGAGGGTGGCCTGCCCGACCAGGTAAGTTCATGACAAGTTCAGGATAATTTATTTACAATAACCTTATCCAGTTATATTTGTGGTTAATTTAAACATTTTTTTAAATTATTTTTTTGTAGATGTCGCCTGCCGTGGTCCGCCAGGAGGATCCCCGTGCGCCATCGACCTCTCCTGGGTCACGTATGTGTATAAAATTTGTGTTGTTTTGTTGTTAAATTTTCAGAGGCATGAAAGTCTAATCTTGATAATTGCATCTCTCTAAACAGGCCGTGGGACGGGGCGTCGCCATCGGGTGGAGACGTGGCCAGCTTCCCGGGTGACCAGACGTAGCTGCAAGTTGGTTCTGCCTTCTGCCGAGGCTCTGGAGAAGAAGGTACTTTTTTTTGTCAATTTCATATGTAAATCTTGGTTTGGATGATGAAATCAATCATCAAACTTTAATGGTTTTTCTTTCTTTTTTTTTTCTTCAGTTTGCTCTTTTGGTTGGTGATTCTCATCTGCGTGCTATCGTGGATGGGTATTCTACCATGCCAAAGGGCGACTTCTCCTTAGGGTTGCTTGCATCTCCCTGGAGCCTCTGCGGAAGAGTTGCGGCTTGAGGTCCAGAATACACTTCTGCCTCGGCCCCCCGAGGTGATCTGTCTTCTGGCCCCAAGCAACAACTTGACCGCCAGCAGGACCTTCGTGGAGGCCGGACGGGACTTGCCAGGTTGTTGCATACTGTCTGCTAACTCTCTGCTAATGTAAGTATAAGTATACTGCATTTATTCATGATCAAATACATCTGAAAACTTGTCGTATGTTAATTTGGTTCTTTTATTTTGATTGAAATTGACAGGTGGTTGTTGTGGACTTTCCTCCGCGACTTGTCGTGGACCAAAGTGCGCAACATCTGCTGCGGCAGGAGTATCGCCGTGTGGCTGCTCAGAGAAGTAAGTGACGGATTCAATTTGTGTTTATACTAAAACTTCAGCAAATTAACATTTTATGGTGTTCAGGGTTCAGATGAATGAAAAATGTACTTATTTTTCCTTTCGTATCTACTTTATCTCAAATTACTACATTGTTAGTGTGACGGACATTAAGAATGACATTTGCTTTTTTTTTTCCTGTCCAGATGTTCGGTACCTGCCTGTTACTGAACATTTCCCGTTGAGCAGCCTGCACTTGTGGAGCAGGGATGGCGTAAGTTAAATAGATTTTTTTGTAATTTTAAAAATATTATTTAGGTGTACTGTATTTTATAAAATGTCTTTAACTGTTATAGGTTCACCTGAGCGACCATCCTGGGATGGAGGTCCTTGCTCAGTTGCTTCAGGCGGCGGTCTGCTCGCAACTTGAGTTAAGTGCACCGAAATCTCCAGCTCCCGTGACGTTGGCTCCTCCCCCTCCTGGGACGGCTTCCCCCCCTGCGGTGAGACGTCCCCTGCCCCGGCTGGTTGTGGTTGGCGAGGTGGCTGCTCCCCGTCGTTCGGACCCCTTCGACTGGACTGTGGTTGGTGGCCGGAAGGTACTGGATACATACTTAGTTGATTTAAGCAATGTTTTTGCATGTTTAACTCTTTAAAAGTCCATGAATGTGTATATTTGTCTTTTTAACATGTCTGTTTTGTGATGGGGTAGTAGCAAGAGTCCGCCTCCCTGAGTGTTCATTTCAACTTTTGTTTAAAGTGCTGATTAGAAACTAAATAACTGTTTTTTTTTTGTTTTTTTTATTGTGTTGAGAAGAAAAACTGGAATTCTGCTATAATAATTAAGCCATTTTTTTCCCAGAAGATCAGGTAAATCTTAAAAACCAGCATTTTGAAAATATGAAGAGGAATTAGCTTACAAACATAAAATATGAAGTGCTACATGACGTCCCTCTGTTATGTGAAATTTCACATCTTCAAAAAATAATTAGGCATATTTTAAGAAACTGGGGAAAGTTGTCCAAGTAACGACGAAAAGAGCAACTGACAAGTTGGACCAGAGTAACAGCAAAAATGGCGAGATTGTGATATTGATTGGTGTGACAGAAGTCTGTCAAACACATTTTGTAATATGTAGTTTAGTGGTTTATGAGTTGTGTAGCAATTTCCACTTGATGCCCAAGTGGAAATTGCTTCCACTTGGGCAATTTCCACTTGATGCCCAAGTGGAAATTGCTTATTTGCTGAAAAAGTAGTTTGTCCAGGGTGTTTATATTATTAAATAGAAATGAAACCATAAATATATAAAATTTATAGGAATGCATACATAACTGTTAAGTAGTTTAAATAATTTGACTAAATAAAAAATTAATAAATGAAATGACTAGAGTGCACATGAATATGTACTAATCTATAAATGAGTCGAGAAAAAAACTTAGACACTCAGAGTTGGTTATTGTACATAAAGAATTATGTGACTAATAAATGTGCAGCAGACTCCTTAGGGTTTGCTGTTGTGTGTTTTAAACTGCAAGACAAAAAGTGAAACTTGCAAAAAGAGTCTGAGGCACAGTGAAGATTGTGAAGATGATGATAACGATGATGGCATTTGTATTAGAAATCTAGAGAATCAGAGGCATAAAGGGTAAGATGAGGTCAAGACAGGCTTAGAGGCAGCTACTCAGAGATCCAAGCTGAGGAATGGCGGCGCTGCGCAGCTGTAAGGAGTTGATCACCAGGGGATGAAGAAGAGCAACTCCCCAAGCAGCTAGTAAGCAGCATCCAGTTGTGGTGAGCTCCAGGAATTAAGGTAGTAAACCTTTATGAGCTCACAATAAAAAATAAAAATGTTCCAAACTTGAAATTTATGTAACTTGTGCATGGGAAATAACAGTGTTTCCAAATGAAAAATGAATTTGTAACATTGCACCCTTAAAGTTGTGTAGTAGAAAATACCACATAAAGCAATAATATGATTTCTGTGGTGGAAGTTCAAAGGTAAAATTAAAGTTTTTTAAAATTACTATACATGTATACCCTGGATCCAGAGGGTTTGCTGCCACTGAAAATGATTTTTCAATGTTTACAGACATCGCGTGAGGTCCAGGGTGGTGATGGCTGTCCACACATCACTGGGAGGATGGTTGACCATCAGGTACGCTTTTCTTCACCTCAAAGCAAAACTTGTTGTGTCCTCAATGTACAAATGAATCTATTTTAAGCTATTTCTTTTATTTTATAGGGAGACCTGTTGGACTCTTCCATCCCCCCGAATCCTGTGTGGTTCAGCCCAGCGTTGCTGGAGGAGATGGACCGGATCGTTCCTGCGTCTGGCCGTGACGCTCCGCTACCTACATGTTCTCCGAACGGGAAGAAGGTATTTTATTCTACTTTTTTAAATAACCAAGTGATTTTGAAGTGCCACAATTGGTTTTAAAAATTATATATATATTTTTTATTAGAAGGCGAGTCCGAGGCGTCGTCCAGTTTCTGATCCCTCCAACCTGAGTCCGGTGGAGCAGCAGGTGTGACACCGTTTCAGAAAACATATAGATTTTAAGATGTATGTTCACTTTGCACCAAGTTGAGGGCTTCTGTTGATTTATAGATGGAGGGAGCGCCGAGAGAGACCACCAGCCCAACTCGTCGCGAGGCACGGAGACCGGTCCCCCCGATGGATGTCGAGGCCCCTGCCGAGTCCTCTCCCGTGCCACCAGAGGACCATGTCCGGGATGGGAGCTGCCAGGTAACTCCTTCCTACCATCTCAGTCACAATAAATGGGTGGAACATTGCGACATGTGTAAAAAGTTGGCCTACGTGGTTCTGTGTATGACAAAGGTGCAAAACATCCCGTCACTCACATGAGGAAAACAGCTACAAATGGTTGTGAATAGTGAGTTTATGTATCTAAAAAAATATACACCTTCAAGTTTTTGACTTGGTGGGCATGATGCTTCATTTTTTGTGCCTTTTAAATTTTTATTTAATCCAATTAAAAAAAAATTTGGTTTTTGTTTTTCAGATTGGCTAAGAAACTTAGCCAATGTTAGATTAATTTCTAAAGTACAGAAAAGTTTGTTTGAGATGTACAAATATGAACATATGGATTTATTTTGTAATCCGATCCGAAACTGCTGTAATGACGGTATTTACCAATATGTTACTTTATTAAAATTTTATTTCAATTAATCTATTGATCATCAGAATAATTGATTTCTAAACTGCAAAAAACTTGTTTACAACAGGCCTAATTGGTGGTGGTAGGTAGTCATTAGTTGAATATTTGTATAAATACTGAAATGTTATTTTTTTTAATGTTACAGGCTTCTGCGCTGGAACCCGGGATCAGCGGTCCACCGGTCCTGTTGGTAAGTGCTACTCATTCCCAGGCTGACAGGAGGTATGCTGCATTTTCCCGTAATCACCAGTGCACATGCATGGCACTCACATTTTTAGCTTACCACAATGAGGGGTTGCAGTTTGACACAGTGTTGCTTGACAGAGTGATTGAAAAAGGAGATGAACTTTATACCGGCGTTAAACAGCAACTGATCAGTGATGGAACATTTCGTGACAATCACTTGACTTTTGAAGAGATGCCTGACCATGTACTGACAGATGGGAACATCTATGCAGTACACACCACTGGTTTGAGAGTAGGTCATGTTTTTGCTCAGAGCGGGAGCGCACAAGGAACTCGACATTTGGGTTTGCCTCTTGCCCTGCAACTGGAATGTCTCTTGGAAAATGTCACCCATGCTTTTCTTTTGGTGACTCCTGAGTGCATTGCAGTTTTCAGGGACAGAAGCGGTCGGTTTGGAGTTTTTGATTCTCATTCAAGAAATTCAGCAGGCCTGTCCCACCCCGGTGGTACTGCAGTGATGATGACTTTCTGCAATCTGTCTGACATGGTCAACCATCTGCACAAGCTCTTTCGTGACCGCGGACCCAATGCCACCTATGAGTTTGTGCCAGTAGGTTTTGTCAGGGAAAATGACGGCTATTCTCAGGATTCTGCCTTTCAGAACATTCCACCTGGAGGCACGAAAGTAAGTCCAACTGTTTTCAAAACAGAGAGCAACTCTGAAGAGGAAATTCCTCCTTGGCTTAGGGAAGTTGCAAAGATATTAGAGGAGACAGTTCAAACCGTCCCAAATGTGTCAAAAGCACCAAAAGCTAAGAGAAGAAAGATTAGGGACAGGGTTAAAACACAACAGAGACAGAATGTAGAAAGAAAAATAAAGAAAAGTGCATATGAAAAAGACAGATATGTAACATCTCCAACATTTAAGACCAAAAAACTGCAGGCCCTGAAAAAAACATACATTCTTAAACAGGCAGAGATGAAGGATCAGATAAAAAATAGATACAGGACAGATGCATCTTTCCGGAAGAGACAAATAAATTACGTAAAGTACAGATTGATCTTTGACCACAGCTTCAGAGCCAGTAAGAAAGCCAACATGTCTGAATATATAAGGAAACGGTTCAGAAATGACCCTGTGTTTAGAAGCAGACAAAAATCATACATCAGGAATCGGTTCAGAGATAATCCTGTCTTTAGAAGCAGACAAAAAGAATACATTAGGAATCGGTTCAGAGATGATCCAGTCTTTAGAAGCCAACACAAAAAAACAATGCGTGAATATATGAAGGAAAAGTATCATAGTGAGCTTGCTTACCGGGTCAAACATAGTAAGAAATGTGCTGACAATAGAAGAGGTAGGCTATCAAAACAGGCACTTTCCAGAAATTTCACACTGCAGCATGCTTTGCGAATTAGAAGGAAGTACAAAAGAAACGTAGGCTTCCACCTCCACCTTCAAACGCCACGCCCCCTGATGAGTGACGAAATGAAAGCTGCAATACAAAACTTTTATAAGAACATTCAAAATGGACCCACATATGTTTGCACTGTGTGTCACAGAGCTCTTTTCCCCAATCAAGTGAAGCACTGTAAAAGAGATAAATATACCAAGAATATGTGTGTAGTAGCTGATTGTCTAACAGGTACGTATGTCCATGTGTGTGGATCTGCTTGCTCAACCCCATGTTCTGTACCCAAAGAGAGGATGGGGGAATGGATCTGCTACACGTGTGACAGCCATCTAAGCAGGGGAAAGATGCCATCAATTGCTGTTGCAAATAATCTTTGCTTAGCTCCTGTTCCCTCAGAGCTTGCAGAATTGAATGTTCTTGAAAGGCAATTAATTGCAAAAATTCTGCCTTTTGCAAAAATTGTTTCTTTGCCCAAGGGACAGCAAAGGGCAATACATGGAGCAGTTGTCTGTGTTCCTTCTGACATGGAAACTGTTGTAAACAGTCTTCCGAGGCCCCGTGCTGAAGCCCAGCTTTTACAGGTGAAGCTGAAGAGGAAAATCAAGTACAAAGGTTACCAATACTTTTACACGGTCAACATGAAAATGTGTTAGCTGGACTGGGCAAGCTTAAGAGAGTCATCCGGATTACAAAGACGTAAGTATAAATGAAAGTACCACATTTGAGGGTTTCCAGGAGGACCAGCCAGTTGAGGACTTGGATACGAAAGCAGAGGAGACTGAAATGGATGCAGCAGACCAGCAACCTGACCACATAGGGGCAGAGCATCAGGCACTTCGACCTGGTCTGATCTTGGACACTTGCATGCAGCCTCCTGACATAGCACAGGAAGTACTGTCTTATGGAGAGGGAATTTTTAGCATTGCGCCGGCCCAGGGGAACAAGCCCATCTCCTTCTTCAGTGTTCCAAGACTTGAAGCCAAAGCGTATCCTGTACATTTCCCCACTGGAATAAATACGTTAGATGAATCCCGCCGTGTTAAACTTTCACCGAGTATGTATTTCAACGTACGTCTCTTCTCAATAGATAGTCGGTTTGCGAAAGACCAGAGTTACCTTTTCTTTGCTCAGTTTGTTACAGAAACTAATATTGCCAATGATAGTATGTCCATTCAGACAAGGAAAGGGAAACCAAGCACCAAAGATGGAAAAAACATTTCTAGCAAAATGCTACAGGACAAAGACGAGTTGGAAAACTAATCCAGAACAAAGAGGCCACTCGCTTCATGCAGCCGTTACGAGGAACTCCTGCTTATTGGGAGAAAGGATTACGTGATTTGCACGCCATGGTGAGGCAACTTGGAAAGCCCACTTTCTTTTGCACGTTCTCTGCTGCTGAAATGAGATGGCCAGAGGTCATTGAGGCCATCAAAGGTCAACATGGAGAGCAGGTAAGTTTTTCTGAACTTGACTGGAATGCAAAGTGTGACATTCTTAGGAGCAACCCTGTCACTGTCATGCGCATGTTTGAAAAGAGAGTGGACGCACTGTTTAGAGACCTCATTCTTTCCCCTGCACATCCCATTGGAGAAGTTGAGGATTACTTTTATCGCGTGGAATTTCAGGCAAGGGGTTCACCCCATATACATGCTGTGATATGGATTAAGGACACACCTGAAATGGAAGACCCCTCATGTTGCGATGAAGTGATAAAGTTCATAGATCGTTACATATCTTGTCAGTTGCCTGATGAGACAAAGGATCCCGAGCTCCACAAAATTGTATCAGAGGTTCAAATGCACAGCAAAAGCACTCAAAATCATGCAAAAAGGTAATGTTGAATGCCGATTTGGATTCCCCAAATTACCAATGGAACGCACCAGAATCACGGTGCCTGTATTCGACTTTGATCTGGAAAATGACGACGAAAACCAAAGCTAGAAAGCAAAAGGGTAGGAGAAAGTCCAAAAATCCAGATCAAAATTCATCTCAAACCTACAAAGAGAGGCTAAAAGAAACTGAAACCAATAAGGGACTTACTGAAGGATGAGAAATCATCTTTCAGGGATTTAGAAGAGTTACTCCATGCTTGTAACATGACCAAAGTGGAGTACAATGGCCACGTTGATGCTCTGACTTCTGGAATGGTGGTAATGATGAAACGTGATCCCAAAGACAGCTGTGTTAATGGGTACAATCCTGATCTTCTGCGGGCATGGAATGCCAACATGGACATTCAGTATGTGCTTGACGAGTATAGCTGCATTGAGTACATGATGTCGTACATAGCAAAGCCAGAGCACGAAATGGCACAGTTCCTCAAGTCCGTTGTTGACGATTTAAAGACGGCCAATGTGAACCAACGCGACGAGATGAAAAAATAATGCAGGCTTATTCAAAACAGAGAGAGGTCAGTGCTCAAGAATCTGTTGCGCGCACTTGTAGCCTACCTCTAAAAAATCCTCACGCAGTGTTATTTTTCTTCAAACAGATGAAGACGGTGTGAAAATGAGCCTTCCGATGAGTAAACTCGTGAACATGTCCCCAGATGAGGAGAATGTTTGGATGACAGGATTGCCAGAAAAATATCTCAACAGACCACAAACGCTGGAATTTGAACACATGTGCCTTGCAGAATTTGCGTCAGAATACAGGGTTTTATACGGTAATCAAATTGAAGGGCCAAACGCAATTCCCCTCCTTAATGATGCAGGATACATCCAGAAAAGAACTATGGGCAAACCTGCAGTCATTAGATTTACTCGCTTTTCTGAGAAAAAAACCCCCGAAAAGTTTTACCGACGACTTCTGAAGTTGTATTTTCCACACAGAAGAGATGAGGACCTTAGAAACGAGGAACACAAAACCTACGAAGCCTTTTACAACAATGGTTCCCGAGGTAGGTATCAGGTAAAACGGTATGTGGATTTCAACCGCAAAAGGTATGAAGGGCAAGGTAAGAAAATTGACAAGATTATGGAAGAACTGAAAAAGCAAGGCCCGGTTCGTAACGCTTGGAACACTTTTGCACCCGAGGTTGAGTTGGACCGTTTGGAATGCGCTGCTGAAAGACCACCAATGGAAGAGGAAGAAGAACAAGACCCTATTCCAGATTATGAAATTAATGTCAACAGTGGAGACATGCCAAAAATTGAAGCTCCTAAATTGAGCCCTGATTTCATCAGACAAATGTACAGGAGTTTAAATGAGACTCAAGCATCTGTGTTTTACGCCATTCGCGATTGGTGCCTGAAGCGCGTCTGGGGTGACGACCCAGAACCATTCTTTTATTTCTTGACGGGAGGAGCTGGCTGTGGCAAATCTCATGTCATCAAATGTGTTTACCAGGAGGCAACCAAGCTCTTGCGCCAGCTTCCTAGACTTCTTGATATTGGTGACATGTCCAAGCCCACTGTGCTCCTCACAGCTTTTACTGGTACTGCAGCGTACAACATATCGGGGAAGACTTTACATTCCATCTTGAAACTGCCCAAGAGTTTAAAACCACCGTACAAGGGACTTGGAAATTCATTGGATGAAGTGCGGGCAGTTTTTTCTAATGTGGAAATCTTAATCATTGACGAAATCTCCATGGTCTCCAAAGACCTACTTGGTGGGGGAAACATGATTAACTTGGGCTGTTGCATAGCGGGTAACAAACGAGACTTGTCTAACAGCATACAGGCTGGTTTGGGTTTTAGGGTAATGATTATAAGAAATTTGGATGTAGAGGATGGTCTTGTAAATGGAACATTCGGCACCATTGCTGATATTGTTACCAGTACCAAAGATGGAGCGACTAGTGTAAAGTTAATTGGACTCAAACTGGATAATCCCACAGCTGGACACACAAAAAAGATTCGAGGTAAACCAGACGGCATTGTTTACATTGAAAGATTTGAGGAACAGACTAGCGTAAGGGGAGTGGTACGACGGCAATTTCCAATGAAGTTGGCTTTTGGATGTACAGCACACAAAGTGCAAGGGATGACCATGAAGTCTGCGGTAATTTCCTTGAAGCGGATTTTTGAACCCGGAATGGCATATGTGGCCCTCAGTCGCACAACTTCTCTTGAAGGACTTAAAATCATTGATTTCGATGAAGGTAAGATCTACGCTGATGAAAACATCAGAGCAGCTATGGAATCAATGAGATCAGCATCGTTCTTGCACACCAGACCACTCTTGAATTTTCAGTCGGGTCATCAGGGTCCAACTTTAACAATTGTCCACCACAATGTCGAAGGTCTTGTCTGTCACTCTGAGGACATGAAACAACATCATGAACTCATGTTGGCAGATATCTTATGCCTAACGGAGACTCATTTATTTGGATCTTCTGTTCCAGCTTCTTGCCAACTGGAGGGCTATTGTTTCTTTTCACGGAACAGACATGTCTCCTACTCAAACAGAGTCGACATTGCTACCAAAGAGGGTGGGGGAGTAGCGACTTACTGCCGGAGTCTTCTCCAACCGCAGGAACGGAGATTCTTTAACGAGGTTACAGATCTTGAGTTCAACGTTGTCAAAGTGGACTCCCCAATCACAGCCCTTATCGCGACCGTTTACAGGCCACCAAGTTATGATCTTGGAACATTTTTAAGAAATCTTCAAAACCTCTTGGATGGCCTGAATTCAATGAATATTAAGCCCACTGTTATATTAGGAGACTTTAATGAGGACCTTATTCCTCCTGGGAAAAAAGCAATCAATGAGTTGTTTAGAGCAAAAGGCTTTATTCAACTTATTACTGATCCAACCACAGAAAAACGCACTCTTCTTGATCACATTTACATCTCCCATCCAGAATACTGTATCCAGTCGGGTGTCTTGCAGACTTACTACAGTTACCACAATCCTATATATTGTGTGTTGACTTTAGTATAAGCTGCTTCTACCGGTGGCTTGCAAAAGAGTCATGTCTCTTGAAGTTTTTCATATTTTATCACATTACAACCACAAATGTAAAAATACAGTGGGGGAAACTAGTATTTAACCCTGGTGCGATCGTCACATTCTGTTTACTCCCCTTGTCCTATGGGTCAAAAAGCGGGTTAAAAAACGGGTCAAAAGAATCCCCAAAATAAAGCAACTTGAATTTGATATCCAAAATCTATTTTTGCATGATGAAACGATCTTATCAATTAAATTAAGTTTAATTCATTTTATAGTGTGTTTTTTTGGTACACAACATAAAAAGACAACCAACAGTATTAAACGTTTCTTTTTACGAACAACCAGCTGCCATAAGGTTTTTTTACACAGTAAAGGTTTATTATAATTATTTAAATGTGAAGTAATTACTTCTGAATTAACTATACTGAAAGGTGAAAAAGTCAACAATCTAACTTTTTGTCAACAGTTAATTCTTTTATATAGTTTAGGACATCAATTATGAAAATTCTTCTCTCATACAACGTCCTTCAACATTATAAGTAAATTATAAAAGAGTGAACTGTTGATAAAAAAAGATCCAAATTCTTGACTTTTTCTCTTTCATTATAATTAATCCAGAAGTAATAATTTAACATTGATCTAATTTCAATAATAAATCTTTACTGTGTAAAAGAAAACTTATGACATTTGGTTTGTGGTAAAAAGAAAAAAAGGTGTAATGCTGTTCAAAGACAATTTTACATGATAAAAAAATAATTAAACTTAATTGAATTAATAAATAACAGATTGTGTCATCATGCAAAATAGATTTTGGATTTAAAATTTTATTAATTTGTTTCATTTATGGGCTTTTGTTAGGGTGGGTCATTTTTGACCCGTAGGACAAGAGGAGTAAACGAGGAGTTACTATCGCACCAGGGTTAAGATATTTTTTCTACAGCTAAACATGCCAATGGGTCGCTTTTGATCCACAAGACAACACTGATGATTTTTCCCTGGTAGTCTTTTCTGGGGTCCTGGAAAGGAGGGTCTGTAAGGTCCTGGAGAATGCATGGGAGTTTGTCCAAACAATCTACATGTGTTTTGTGGACTTGGAGTAGGCATTTGAGAGTGTACCTCTGGGAACCTTCTGGGGGGGTTCTCTGGGAGTATGGCATCCAAGGTCTTTTGATATGGGTTGTAAGGTTTCTGTGTGACTGATACCAGAGTTTGGTCTGCATTGTTGACAGTAAGTTTGGTTAATTTCTGCTGAGAGTTGGACTCCACCAAGTAAACGAGTCTGACTCTGCTGGAAATGCACACCAGACCCGGGTACCAGTCACACAGGAACCTAACAGCCTCTAACATAGGGTCCAGTGCTCCATACTCCCAGAAGAACCCCCGCAAAGTGTTCCGCCCTGGTGACTATCCGATGGAGCCTCCTCTCCAGGACCCCCAAATAGACCTTGCCAGGGAGGCTTATTCGGATCACACCATCCGGTTCCCCCTTTTTGAAAAAAGGCACGGTAGGGTGTTCTCCGGTGACCTGTGTCTGAGTGAGGGAGCACTGAATCAAACGGTCTCACTCATCATAAGGGGGATTCAGTTTGGTCTTTCATATTACATTCCGATGAAATATATTTGTGGTTGTAATGTCTCAGTATGGAACAATTCAAGGGGTATAATTACTTTGTAAGCACTGTACATCTTAACCCTGAATTCATAACATGGGATTCTTTTTGGAGAAAATGATAAGATCTCACTTCATTTTTAATGTCACTTTATCTGACTGTTTTCTGTCATACATGTGACAATCAGAAAGCAGTGTGGATTGTTTTTCTTTATCACTGTTGCAGTGGGTTTGATATGTTTATTTATTGTACACATTATGGTGTATGCTTGTGGATTTTGCTGTAGGCTTACAAATATTCTTGTACACTTTGTGAATCTTTTCAGTACTTATTTAGTTCCATAGAAAGGAGGCTTCATAAATAGGGTTTGTATGTGCACATGAAAGTTTGAGCTTTGAGAATACGAAAGTGGCTGATCTTGAAACACTCATCGATTCTCTGTCAGAGGAGTTGTTGGAAATATTGCGCCAGGGAGAAGTAGATAAAACAATCAGCTACTACATGTATATTCTGTTCTGTTTTGAAATAAAAATAATTTTAAATAGGTCTTCAATGTGGCCCAGACTTTTCCTTATTTTTCTAATCCAGTTAGAGTACCTGTTGCCCTTCTTTGATAATTTTTTGCGAAACTCCTTTTTTATTCTTCACCATTTGCGTCATTTAATTAAAGCTCTCCTTTTTTCATCGCTCCCCAATCACACTGCACTTTTTACTGCTGCAGCCTCCTAGTGGTTACCTTCACTTCACTAGCAGAACATAAAAGTTAAACTCACATTTGTCCTGTTAGACTCCCTCTATATGGTGATAATTTGTCTGGTTTTGGTGGAGTTAACCCTTTTTCTCCCAGTTTTAGTCTGTTTTAGCAGGTTGTTTTGCAGGTAGTTTCAAGCAAAATGATCCTATGGAGGCTGCCCAAGAAGAGAGAGAGGAAACGAGACCTGGAGGTTAGGCCCATGAAATGTAGCAAATGTATCTAAATTGTAGCAACCTCAAAAGTAGTTACTTTTTTAGTTGTTGTTGATGATGCCTGTCTATTGATGGAATGACTGTGTATTTTTAGTCCAAGACACTCTCTCCTATCTCATGGACTTGGACCCTCACCCAATCTGAGGAGAAGATGGAGTTCTTGTTTCTTTAGATGTCCCAGGTGGTGCAATCTGACCAGATAAGTACATGACTAATTAAGGCTAATATATTTGCAGATTTTGTTTATTTTAACTTGAGATTGATGATGTTGTATATCTAGGTTTGATGGGAGGAATCCAGTGGGTATATATGCTCTTTTTTTCTTGGGTGATGTTTGTTATCTATGTTAATCAATCTGAAACCTTTGTTTAAACAAAGTTTCATTTTTACTTTATTCATTCATAAATCAAATAGATGTTTAAAAATTTCATGTATATTAATTTGTCTTTTTTTTGTTTGTTGTTTTTTACTACAGAGTCCGTGATGTGTCACTCCAGATTGGATCCCGAAGAACTACTTGGCCAAATAAAAGAGCTTTTGAGCTTTTGGAGCAGTTTTTTATATTGTTTCAAATAGTTTTTCATGTATGTATATATTTAAATTAGTTTCATTTGTACTGTAGAAACTGCAATATGTAAAAAAATAATAAAATAGATTGGATGTTTGAAAATAGAAGTTAATCAAATAAAGTAGCTTAAAAAGAGACATAAAACTATTTTTTATAGTTTCAAATACTTTTTCATATATGTATATGTTTATAATAGTTTCATATTTATAACAAGTGGATCATTATGGCAGAAGCCATAATGTTTCGCTTGTGAAATTAAAACTGTTGGGTCTCACCTTGACACTCAGAAAATAACCCTGAGTGCCACACGACCGGACAGGACACATGTAAAATAAAAAAAAAGATAGCAAAATATTTTTATTGCAGAGGCATCCAATTTTAAATTAAATTTGTTGTACTCTTTAAATGTTGTAATTTTTGTTCACTGTAATCTTCACCTGTAAAAAGTTTGTATAAGTCTTTAACAAAAGTTCAATATATATATTTAAACTGTGACCTGTTTGTGTGTGTTTTTTTTTGTTTTGTTCAGAAAAACTAACTGCTTCCCTGTATGTCTCATTCACAAAAGTTGAGCTGCTTTTTAGAACTACAATGACTGAAGGCCAGAACTACAACATGGCGGAACTCTTAGATACCACACATTAGGGCTGAGCTGGCATTTAGATCTACTTGCTGTTTTGGGCATTATATAGCTGGATTAAACAAACTACTGTAACACATTGAATTGGTTTAGTTAAAATGAAGTTTACTGAAAGTTTCAAAATAAAAGTCTACATATTCCTCTCACGTTAGTGCACCGCCATAGGCGGTGCAATAATATTAGCCTTTTTTATGTTATTTATTTTTTAGGATAGTGAACTGCTTTGCACAGCAAGGCAGTTAATCAACATTAGCACAATCATTAGCATTTCACTGCCTTTGACCAATGCACTAGCACTTTTACCTAAAGTTAGCTATTAGCTAATATTCTCATTAATTAGACATGTTTAGTATACTGAATGGAGCACGTAAAATGAAAAAAATGTGGTCATGTTACTCCTGCAAACATTTAGGTTAACATCAGCATATTCACTAATTTTAGCTTATGCATTAATTTTAACATAATGAATGGTACAAGTACAGCTTAGTCAACATGCTTCTGCCTCTCCACAGGTTATTGACTACGTTGCAGCTTTCTTTAGCATTAACGCAAATTTTTAGCATCATAACGCTGGCTCAAAGCCGACGGGCACACTTTGGCATGCCCCTTTAAAATTTCTGCAGGAATTTTCTAGTTAGGGGCATGCCATAGCAATGCATAAGGAGAGCAGTACTGACTTGCGAAGCAAGTCAGTACTGCCTCCATGCATTGCATGGCAGGCACCTATTGTTCTACACCCAATAGAAGGTCTCTTTATTTATTAGGGGCATGCCATAGCAATGCATAAGGAGAGCAGTACTGACTTGCGAAGCAAGTCAGTACTGCCTCCATGCATTGCATGGCAGGCACCTATTGTTCTACACCTAATAGAATGTCTCTTTATTTCTTTATTTTTCTTCCATTATGCCTCCATGCATTGCATGGCAGGCACCTATTGTTCTACACCCAATAGAATGTCTGTTTATTATTATTAGGGGCATGCCATAGCAATGCATAAGGAGAGCAGTACTGACTTGCGAAGCAAGTCAGTACTGCCTCCATGCATTGCATGGCAGGCACCTATTGTTCTACACCCAATAGAATGTCTGTTTATTATTATAACATCTTCTTCCATTACCGTTAATGCGGCTCGTACCGCTGCGTGCCCACCCACAAAAGTGGTATCAAAACGTGCGGCTCGTACCCGAGAAGGGAGCTATTACTTTTATTGGGGATCGGAGTTACGATGGCGACGTAAAAAGCGAAAAACGAGCGAAATTTCCAACTGCCGAAACGTTAGAGTGTAACTGAAACCAACTGCCGCTTTTTAGAGTGAGGAACAGAGTGGAATTTTGACCCAAAAATAATTTTGAAATCGCTCTCATGGCCGCAAAACTTGTGCTATTGGTATGAAAGTTGGTCAGGAAATAGCACCGCATGCCTGCTCCGGTAAAATGTTTTCAAAATTTCTCTAGGGCTTACGGTTTTCTGTCCAGGTGCTTCAGAGCAAAGTTATGGGACATGACCAACTGACGCTTCATCCCAGTGTTTTATATAGGTTTTTGAGTTACTACAGATGGAGGGTGAACAGAATGTTATATCTGCAGGCTGGGCAGAGTTTTCTTGGCATTATATCACTGCTTTAACCCAACCACTGTTACACATTGGATTAGTGTGGCCATTTAAAATTAAGCTTACTGAAAATTTTATAATAAAGCCTGTATATTTCTTTGCAGCCTAACTAACTCCTAACTAAAGCCTTGACATTTTTCACATCAGGTCATTACTCTTTTGGCCTTTATGTGACTGGTTTAAACAAACTACTGTAACACTATGATTTGGTGTGGTAGTTAAAATGAAGTTTACTGAAAGTTTCAAAATAAAAGTCTGCATATTCCTCACGTTAGTGCACCGCCGTAGGCGGTGCAATAATACTCAGCTTTTTTTACCTTTTTTTGCTCAGGATAGTGAACTGCCTTGCGTAGCAAGGCAGTTCATTAACATTAGCACAAACATTAGCATTTGACCCACCATTTTAGTGCACCGCCGTAGGCGGTGCAATAATATTAAAGTTTTGTTATTTATTTCTCAGGATAAATATCAATAAATATCCTGAGAAATAAATATCAGGGAAGACAAAAAGCCATCTCATACGCTTCAAAAAGTTTTTGCATCGGCCATACGGATCTTGTAGGGGAAGGGGTCGTTCAGACTGCTTTTTCATCAATTCTGACTTTGTGTTTACATCAGTCTTATTTAAAATAAGCATTCTAGCAATTTTTAGTAACTTTTTCCTGTCAGGTTAGTACATTTACATCAGTCATTCTTAAATAAGCATTTTACCCATTTTTGCTTTGGTCACTGGTTAGTATATGTACCTAAGTCTTTCTTAAATGAGCATTTTAAGCTAAGACCCTGTTCCTCCTTCTACTGTAGACAACTCCTGCAGGTAAAAAAATATTGTTACATCATATAACCCCTAAAGAACAATACTACTGATGCATTTTTGAAATAATAACTTTGTATTTAGGGAAAATTACAATTGATCACAAAAAAATTAAATTAAATCTTTAAAAAAAAAAAAGATTTAATTTAAAATTACTGAGCTCTGCACACACCATATTTCTCTCATCAGTGCAATTCCTGTGAATGACCCACAGATATGAATCACTGTACTTTCGGAGACGACAAGTAGCCTCTCATACGCTTCAAACCGTTTTCGGATCGGCCTTACGGATCTTGAATGGGAAGGGTCGTTCAGTGTGCTTGTTTTAGTGAAACTGGCTGGCTCAAACAGATAGAATTGTCTCCCCCTGTGTGTCTCTCTTACAGCTGGCACCCTGTGGCCTATTTACCATAGCAACCGAACATGGCAACAGCTCCTGGGTCAGATAGCAAACATTCTATGGTAAACATACAGTTAAAGCAGAGGGCTATTATTTAAGTGGTTTAACACAACCACTGTTAAACATTGGATTAGTGTGGCCATTTACAATGAAGCTTAATAAATTTTTCAAAATAAAAGCCTTGATCATTTTTACATACTGCAATTGCTCTACTGGTGATTTAAAACTGGTGTTACCAATTACTGTTACAGACTGGATTAGTGTAGCCATTGATCATGACGCTTACTGAAAATTTCAAAATAAAAGCTTTGGCCATTTTTACATCAAGCAATTGTTCTTTTGGGCCTTACATGACTGGTTTAAACAAACCACAGTTGCACATTGAATTAGCATAGTCATTAAAATGAAGCTAACTGAAAGTTTCAAAATAAAGCCTGCATATTCCTCTCGTGTTAGTGCACCGCCGTAGGCAGTGCAATATATTAGTGTTTTTTATGTTATTTATTTCTCAGGATAGTGATAGTGCGCAGCAAGGCAGTTTATTAGCATTAGTACAAAGTTATCATTTCACTGTCTTTGACTAGTGCACTAGCATTTTTACCTAAAGTTAGCTTTTAGCTAATTTTCTCATTAATTAGACATGTTTAGTATACTGAATGGAGTAGTAAAATTAAAACAACATGGTCCTGTTGCTCCACATGCTACTGCCAGCATTTAAGCTAACATTAGCATATTGGCAAATTTTAGCTCATGCATCAATTTTAACATAATGAATGGTACAACTACAGCTTAGTCAACATGCTTCTTCCTCTCCACAGTTAATTGACTACGTTGCAGCTTTCTTTAGCATTAATGCTAATTTTTAGCATAAAAACACTGGCTCAAAGCCGACGGGCACACTTTGGCATGCCCCTTTAAAATTTCTGCAGGAATTTTCTAGTTATTTATTATTCTTCCGTCACCGTTAATGCGGCTCGTACCGCTGCGTGCCCACCCACAAAGTGGTATCAAAACGTGTGGCTCGATCCGGCATTGGAGCTATTACTTTTATTGGGGATCGGAGTTACAACGGCGACGTAAAAAGCGAAAAACGAGCGAAATTTCCAACTGCCGAAACCTAGAGTGTAACTGAAACCAACTGCCGCTTTTTAGAGTGAGAAACAGGGTGGAATTTGACCCAAAATAATTTTGAAATCGCTCTCATGGCCGCAAAACTTGTGCTATTGGTATGAAAGTTGGTCAGGAAATAGCACCGCATGTCTGCTCCGGTAAAATGTTTTCGAAATTTCTCTAGGGTTTACGGTTTTCTGTCCAGGTGCTTCAGAGCAAAGTGACGGGACATGACCAACTGACGCTCCCCCTCAGTGTTTAATATAGGTTTTTGAAAAATTACTGAGCTCTGCACACACCATATTTCTCTCATCACTGCAATTCCTGTGAATGACCTACAGGTATGAATCACGGGACTATCAGAGACGACAAGAAGCCCTCTCATACGCTTCAAACGGTTTTCTGATCGGCATAACGGTTCCTGAACTGGAAGGGGTCGTTCAGACTGCTTTTTTCATGAAAAGTGACTGGGTGTTCTCAAAGTTGCATGAAGTGTCTCTCACACACACACAGCAGTTGGCAGAGGCTTGATCGCTATGGCAACTGCTGGTTTGGCCTACAAGGTCTCTGTAGTTCTAAACATGGTGAAACACCTTAATACAGAGGGCAGAGCAGAAGGTCAGAACTACAACATGGCGGATCATTCAGTTATTACAGAGGAGGGCTGAGCTGGAATGTAGAGCTACTTGCTGTTTTGGGCATTATATTGGTGGATTAACCAAACCACTGTTACACATTGGATTAGTGTGTCTATTTAAAATGAAGCTTACTGAAAATTTCAAAATAAAAGTCTGCCTATTCCTCTAGTGTTAGTGCACCGCCGAAGGCGGTGCAATAATATTAGCCTTTTTTATGTTATTTATTTCTCAGGATAGTGAACTGCCTTGCGCAGCAAGGCAGTTCATTGACATTAGCACAAACATTAGAATTTGAGCCCCCTTGACTATATGCTTCACACGGTTTTCGGATCACTCTAAAAGATCCTGAATAGGATGGAGATGTTTGGACTGCTTTGTTCAGATAAACTAACTGCTTCAAACCGTTAGAATCTGTTTATCCCTTTGTGTCTCACTCACACGATAGTTGAGCTGCTCTTTAGAACTACAATGACTGAAGGTCAGAACTACAACATGGCGGAACTCTCAAATAGCACATAGTGATGAGCTGGCTCTTAGATCTGCTTGCTGTATGGGGCATTATATAGCTGGATTAACCAAACCACAGTTACACATTGGATTAGTGTGTAATCCACTGTAAATAAAAAAGCTATTGTAAAGCTATTGTAAATAAAGCTTACTGAAAGTTTCAAAATAAAAGCCTTGACATTTTTCACATCAGGTCATTACTCTTTTGGCCTTTATGTGACTGGTTTAAACAAACTACTGTAACACAATGAATTGGTGTGGTAGTTAAAATGAAGTTTACTGAAAGTTTCAAAATAAAAGCCTTGGCATTTTTCACATCAGGTATTTCCTCTTTTGTGCTTTATGTGACTGGTTTAAACAAACTACAGTAACACAATGAATCGGTGTGGTAGTTAAAAAGACGCTAACTGAAAGTTTCAAAATAAAAGTCTGCATATTCCTCTCGTGTTAGTGCACCGCCGTAGGCGGTGCAATAATATAAGCTTTTTTTATGTTATTTATTTCTCAGGATAGTGAACTGCCTTGCGCAGCAAGGCAGTTCATTAACATTAGCACAAACATTAGCATTTCACTTCCGTTGACTAGTGTACTAGCACTTTTACCTAAAGTTAGCTATTAGCTAATTTTCTCATTTATTACACATGTATACTGAATGGAGCAGTAAAATTAAAACAACATGGTCCTGTTGCTCCACATGCTACTGCCAGCATTTAGGCTAACATTAGCATACTGGCTAATTTTAGCTTATGCATTAATTTTAACATAATGAATGGTACAAGTACAGCTTAGTCAACATGCTTCTGCCTCTCCACAGGTTATTGACTACGTTGCAGCTTTCTTTAGCATTAACGCAAATTTTTAACATAACGCTGGCTCAAAGCCGACGGGCACACTTTGGCATGCCCCTTTAAAATTTCTGCAGGAATTTTCTAGTTAGGGGCATGCCATAGCAATGCATAAGGAGAGCCTCCATGCATTGCATGGCAGGCACCTATTGTTCTACACCCAATAGAATGTCTCTTTATTTATTTATTTCTTTATTTTCTTCCATTACCGTTAATGCGGCTCGTACCGCTGCGTGCCCACCCACAAAAGTGGTATCAAAACGTGCGGCTCGATGCCGAGAAGGGAGCTATTACTTTTATAGGGGATCGGAGTTACGACGGCGACGTAAAAAGCGAAAAACGAGCGAAATTTCCAACTGCCGAAGCGCAGAGTGTAACTGACACCAACTGCCGTTTTTTTAGAGTGAGGAACAGGGTGGAATTTTGACCCAAAAATAATTTTGAAATCGCTCTCATGGCCGTAAAACTTGTGCTATTGATATGAAAGTTGGTCAGGAAATCGCACCGCATGTCTGCTCCGGTAAAATGTTTTCGAAATTTCTCTAGGGCTTACGGTTTTCTGTCCAGGTGCTTCAGAGCAAAGTGACGGGACATGACCAACTGACGCTCCCCCTCAGTGTTTAATATAGGTTTTTGAAAACTTACTGAGCTCACCACACACCATTTTTATCTCATCAGTGCAATTATTGTGAATGACCTACAGATATGAATCATAGGACTATCAGAGACGACAAGTAGCCCTCTCATACGCTTCAAACGGTTTTTGGATCGGCATAACGGTTCCTGAACTGGAAGGGGTCGTTCAGACTGCTTTTTTCATGAAAAGTGACTGGGTGTTCTCAAAGTTGCATGAAGTGTCTCTCACACACACACAGCAGTTGGCAGAGGCTTCATCGCTATGGCAACTGCTGGTTTGGCCTACAAGGTCTCTGTAGTTCTAAACATGGCGGAACACCTTAATACAGAGGGCAGAGCAGAAGGTCAGAACTACAACATGGCGGATCATTCAGTTATTACAGAGGAGGGCTGAGCTGGAATGTAGAGCTACTTGCTGTTTTGGGCATTATATTGGTGGATTAACCAAACCACTGTTACACATTGGATTAGTGTGTCTATTTAAAATGAAGCTTACTGAAAATTTCAAAATAAAAGCCCTGACATTTTTCACATCAGGTTATTGCTCTTTTGGGCTTTATGGGACTGGTTTAAACAAACCAGAGTTGCACATTGAAATAGCGTGGTCATTAAAATGAAGCTTACTGAAACTATCAAAATAAAAGCCTGCATACTCCTCTCACGTCAGTGCACCGCCGAAGGCGGTGCAATAATATGTAGTTTTTTTAAACCTTATATAGCTGGACTGTTACACATTGGATTAATGTGGCCATAAATCCAATGTGAAACAAAAATGAAGCTTACTGAAAGTTTCAAATAAAAGTCTGCATAATTCTCTCGTGTTAGTGCACCGCCGTAGGCGGTGCAATAATATTAGCTTTTTTTATGTTAGTTATTTCTTAGGATAGTGAACTGCCTTGCGCAGCAAGGCAGTTCATTAGCATTTGTACAAAAGTTTGCATTTCACTGTCTTTGACTAGTACACTAGCACTTTTACCTAAAGTTAGCTTTTAGCTAATTTTCTCATTAATTAGACATGTTTAGTATACTGAATGGAGTAGTAAAATTAAAACAACATGTTCCTGTTGCTCCACATGCTACTGCCAGCATTTAAGCTAACATTAGCATATTGGCTAATTTTAGCTTATGCATCAATTTTAACATAATGAATGGTACAAGTACAGCTTAGTAAACATGCTTCTGCCTCTACACAGGTTATTGACTACGTTGCAGCTTTCTTTAGCATTAATGCTAATTTTTAGCATCATAACGCTGCGTCAAAGCCGACGGGCACACTTTGGCATGCCCCTTTAAAATTTCTGCAGGAATTTTCTAGTTATTATTATTATAACATCTTCTTCCATTACCGTTAATGCGGCTCGTACCGCTGCGTGCCCACCCACAAAAGTGGTATCAAAACGTGCGGCTCGATGCCGAGAAGGGAGCTATTACTTTTATTGGGGATCGGAGTTACGACGGCGACGTAAAAAGCGAAAAACGAGCGAAATTTCCAACTGCCGAAACCTAGAGGGTAACTGACACCAACTGCCGCTTTTTTAGAGTGAGGAACAGGGTGGAATTTTGACCCAAAAATAATTTTGAAATCGCTCTCATGGCCGCAAAACTTGTGCTATTGGTATGAAAGTTGGTCAGGAGATAGCACCGCATGTCTGCTCCGGTAAAATGTTTTCGAAATTTCTCTAGGGCTTACGGTTTTCTGTCCAGGTGCTTCAGAGCAAAGTGATGGGACATGACCAACTGACGCTCCTCCTCAGTGTTTAATATAGGTTTTTGAAAAAGTTCTCAGCTCAGTGCACACCATAGCAAAGCAAGGCAGCACATTTCCATCAGTCTTTCTTAAAATGAGCATTTTAGCTATTTTTTCTCTCAGGTTAGTGGACTGCCTTGCGAAGCAAGGCAGTACATTTACCTCAGTCTTTCTTAAAAATAAGCATTTTAGCTATTTTTGTTTTGGTCTCAGGTTAATGGACTGCCTTGCGAAGCAAGGCAGTAAATTTACCTCTTTTTTTTTTCAAATGAGCATTTTAGTTATTTTTTTCTCTGAGGTTAGTGGACTGCCTTGCGAAGCAAGGCAGTACATTTACCTCAGTCTTTCTTAAAAATAAGCATTTTAGCTATTTTTGTTTTGGTCTCAGGTTAATGTACTGCCTTGCGAAGCAAGGCAGTACATTTACATCAATCTTTCTTAAAATGAGAATTTTTGCTATTTTTGCTATCAATGCACACAGACCACTGAAGTGGACACTAATGCATCATAAAATACAACATCAATCACTTGCCAACACCTGCAAATGCAAGAATTTTTTTTTTAATCCAATATTGCTGACAGACAAAAAAGCATGCTGATTGGTTCTTTCTTCTGCTGAAGACAACTCCTGCAGGTAAAAAAAATATTGTTACATCAGATAACCCCTAAAGAACTACACTACTGATGCATTTTTGAAATAACAACTTTGTATTTTGAGAAAATTACAATTGATAATCAAAAAAATATAATAAAATCCTTTTTTTCTTTTTTTTAAATATTTTCCTTCCTTTTTTTATGCGTCAAGAAAATAAAAATAAAAAATTGGGAAAAAATCGTGACACCAATAATCACAATTCATTCACTAATGGGTTAAAATAAGCATTTTAGCTATTTTTTTTGGTCTCAGGTTTGTAGACTGCCTTGGTCAGTCTTTTTTAAAATAAGCATTTTAACTATATTTGTTTTGGTCTCAAGTTAGTGGAATGCTTTGTTTATGTTGCCTTTTTAACATTTGTTGTTTAGCAAAGCTGACCGGTCAACAGAAGAGTATGTCATACTCGCTGGAAAATGTCAATCTCTGATTGGCTGACACGTAACATCTTGTATCTACGCCTGTGACGTAGGTGCTAAATCTGCCAGCCAGCTGTGTTGACAGTCTCAAAAAAGCTTTTTTGTTGCATTTTTTAAAATTGTTGTTTTGCTGAGCTGACTGGTCAGCTGTAGGACACGTCATACACGCTGGAAAATGCCAATCTCTGATTGGCTGACATGAATTCCCAAGCCGCTGAAGCTTCTGGAACTTTCTGGCACTCTCTGCTTCCGAGTCTGCTACGGTCAAGGTAAGACGTGTTTGTGTTTTCTCCATAAATATAGTATTTTAATTTTTAATTTGATTAGAATATTATTGTAAATGCTTACAGTTGTTAGATTTAATGTGTTGTTTGAGACAGTTGGTCGATTTTAAAAGTTTAATTGCTGTGGAATATTTCGTTGTGGCTCTGATTCCGTACTAGCTAGCTTGATGGAACAGGATTTTTCTGGATTATTACGGGAAGCTAAATGTTTGTACGCCCACAAGACGCTAAAGAATAAATTGCTGTGGTGTTTTTAATTATCATGTAATTTCTTTCGTATCTTTATATGTGATATATAGTCATATACCGGCATTATGTGAGATATTTTTCCACCTGGGAGGGTGCGGTTTTTATTTTGCTTTAGTTAGAAGCACAGCAGTGGGCAGATCCCAATGACTTCATACTACTGCGAGTCCACACCGATCGATTTGAGTGTTAAGGGCGTCTGGTTTATAGTTGAAGCTTATGTAGCGACGTTTCGCGAAGATGGTGGTTCGCAGTTGAAGCCTTTCAGGTGTTTTTGGGTGCGTTCACCCTGCAGCCTGAAGTGATCCAATTCTGACTTTTTTGGTAATTCCGATTTTTATTTTGTTTTTGCCCGGGCCGTTCACACTACCAGTAAATGCGACCTGTATGTGTTCTGCAGAGTGAACGGGCAAACGACCTGAAAGTGTCCCGCATGTGCAGTAGAGGGCGCAATAGCGTCCGCGTTCTCGGTGTTCCGCCAACCGCCATAAAAAGAAGAAGAGCTCAGTGTTTGCGGAAGTAAACATGGTTGCTAATGGTGGAGCATAGCTTACATATTTGAAGTTGTCTGACCGGAGCAGCATATTAACAGCTTAATCCTCATAGTCCTCATTTATTCATACAGTAAAAGAATTGGTTCATTTGGTTAAAATTTATTTTTTCAATTAACATATTTAAAACCCTTTATATTTATTTGTTCAATCTCTGCTTTTTCATTATATTTTGAACCAAGTTGTAAAATGTATAGATGTTTGCAACAGTTGTAAAAAGTATCTCGGTCCTGCTTACAAGCAGGACCGAGATAAAATTTATTAAAAAATGTTTTTAAATTTTTTTAATAATTTAAAAAATAATAATTTTTTTTAAATTATTTTAAAAAAATGTATTTTTACACCTCTTTTTTAATGGCCATTTATTTTGCTTTTCATTACAGCTTTTCACTTGTGCGAGACTGAGATTTGGAAGTTTTCCACTGCTGCTTGCTGAGATCCTAACCTCTGCATCACCACACCATCAACTTAATCCATCTACATACATATCTCTTAATCCTACACATACTTTATCTACATATTGAAATAAGTTTTTTGCACATAGTAACATTCACACATAGTCCTACAAATACTGTTTAATTTTAGATATTATTTGTAAATAACCAGCTTTCCCCCCCCAGGTGTCTTTTTTTTATTCTGGTCTTACAGGATGCCACGTCGGGGTCGTCGGTCCGAGTCTGCTAAGGTGAGATGGAGGAAGCTGGAGAGTGTGCCGGACGTCGCCAAGGTATATAAATTACATATCGCAGTAATTGTTTTTGTCTAACAGTAGTTTTTGCTGTAGTTTTGACTTTAAGCATGATCATAATTGTTTCTGTGTTGACAGCCGGGGACATCAGCGCTCACGCCTCGGGCTTGGACCCTCACCGAGTCTCCGCCGAAGAAGGTAAAGCTACCATTTTACTTTTATTAACTTATAGTTAGATTATAAGTCATTTGCTTTACTCATTCCATTTATGTCTTTAGACGTCTCGACTGCTGGAGGGTGGCCTGCCCGACCAGGTAAGTTCATGACAAGTTCAGGATCATTTATTTACAACAAAACAATCCAGTTATGTTTGTGGTTGATGTAAACATTTTTTTAAAAATTGTTTTGTAGATGTCGCCTGCCGTGGTCCGCCAGGAGGATCCCCGTGCGCCATCGACCTCTCCTGGGTCACGTATGTGGATAAAATTTTTGTTTTGTTGTTAAATTTTCAGAGGCATGAAAGTCTAATCTTGATAATTGCGTGTCTCTAAACAGGCCGTGGGACGGGGCGTCGCCATCGGGTGGAGACGTGGCCAGCTTCCCGGGTGACCAGACGGAGCTGCAAGTTGGTTCTGCCTACTGCCGAGGCTCTGGAGAAGAAGGTACTTTTTTTGTCAATTTCATATGCAAATCTTGGTTTGGATGATAAAATCAATCATCAAAATTTAATGGTTTTTCTTTCTTTTTTTCTTCAGTTTGCTCTTTTGGTTGGTGATTCTCATCTGCGTGCTATCGTGGATGGGTATTCTACCATGCCAAAGGGCGACTTCTCCTTAGGGTTGCTTGCATCCCCTGGAGCCTCTGCGGAAGAGTTGCGGCTTGAGGTCCTGAATACACTTCTGCCTCGGCCCCCCGAGGTGATCTGTCTTCTGGCCCCAAGCAACAACTTGACCGCCAGCAGGACCTTCGTGGAGGCCGGACGGGACTTTGCCAGGTTGTTGCGTACTGTCTGCGAACTCTCTGCTAATGTAAGTATAAATATAAGTGTACTGCATTTATTCATGATCAAATACATCTGAAAACTCGTCGTATGTTAATTTGGTTCTTTTATTTTGATTGAAATTGACAGGTGGTTGTTGTGGACTTTCCTCCGCGACTTGTCGTGGACCAAAGTGCGCAACATCTGCTGCGGCAGGAGTATCGCCGTGTGGCTGCTCAGAGAAGTAAGTGACGGACTCAATTTGTGTTTATACTAAAACTTCAGCAAATTAGCATTTTATGGTGTTCAGGGTTCAGATGTATAAAAAATGTACTTATTTTTCCTTTCGTATCTACTTTATCTCAAATTACTACATTGTTAGTGTGACTGATATTAGAATGACATTTGTTTTTTGTTTTTTCCTGTCCAGATGTTCGGTACCTGCCTGTTACTGAACATTTCCCGTTGAGCAGCCTGCACTTGTGGAGCAGGGATGGCGTAAGTTAAATAGATTTTTTTGTCATTTTAAAAATATTATTTAGGTGTACTGTATTTTATAAAATGTCTTCAACTGTTATAGGTTCACCTGAGCGACCATCCTGGGATGGAGGTCCTTGCTCAGTTGCTTCAGGCGGCGGTCTGCTCGCAACTTGAGTTAAGTGCACCGAAATCTCCAGCTCCCGTGACGTTGGCTCCTCCCCCTCCTGGGACGGCTTCCCCCCCGGCGGTGAGACGTCCCCTGCCCCGGCTGGTTGTGGTTGGTGAGGTGTCTTCTCCCCGTCGTTCGGACCCCTTCGACTGGACTGTGGTTGGTGGCCGGAAGGTACTGGATACATACTTAGTTGATTTAAGCAATGTTTTTGCATGTTTAACTCTTTAAAAGTCCATGAATGTGTATATTTGTCTTTTTAACATGTCTGTTTTGTGATGGGGTAGTAGCAAGAGTCCGCCTCCCTGAGTGTTCATTTCAACTTTTGTTTAAAGTGCTGATTAGAAACTACATAACTTTTTTTGTTTTAGTTTTTTTTTTTAAATTGTGTTGAGGAGAAGAAAAACTGGAATTAGGCTAAAATAATTAAGCCATTTTTCCCCAGAAGATCAGGTATATCTTAAAAACCGGCATTTTGAAAATGTGAAAGGGAATTAGCTTACAAACATAAAATATGAAGTGCTACATGACGTCCCTCTGTTATGTGAAATTTCACATCTTTAAAAAATAATTAGGCGTATTTTAAGAAACTGGGGAAAGTTGTCCAAGTAACGACGAAAAGAGTGACTGACAAGTTGGACCGGAGTAACAGCAAAAATGGGGAGATTGTGATATTGATTGGTGTGACAGAAGTCTGTCAAACACATTTTGTAATATGTAGTTTAGTGGTTTATGAAATAAAATGTAGTTTATTGATGCCCAAGTGGAAATTGCTTATTTGCTGAAAAGGTAATTTGTCCAGGGTGTTAATATTAGTAAATGGAAATGAAACCATAAGCAATATAAAATTTATAGAACTGTATACATTACTGTTAAGTAGTTTAAATAATTTGACTAAATATAAAATTAATAAATGAAATAACTAGAGTACACATGAATATGTATAAATCTATAAATGAGTCAAGAAAAAACTTAGACACTCAGAGTTGGTTATTGTACATAAAGCATTATGTGACTAATAAATGTGCAGCATACAGGGGTGGTCTGTTTTTAACTGCAAGACAAAAAAGTGAAACTTGCAAAAAGAGTCTGAGGCACAGTGAAGATTGTGAAGATGATGATAAGGACGATGGCATTTGTATTAGAAATCTAGAGAATCAGAGGCATAAAGGGTAAGATGAGGTCAAGACAGGCTTAGAGGCAGCTACTCAGAGATCCAACCTGAGGAATGGTGGCGCTGCGCAGCCTTAAGGAGTCGATCACCAGGGGATGAAGAAGAGCCACTCCCCAAGCAGCTAGTAAGCAGCATCCAGTTGTGGTGAGCTCCAGGAGTTAAGGTAGTAAATCTTTGTGAGCTCACAATAAAAATAAAAAAAAATTTCCAACTTGAAATTTATGTAACTTGTGTATGTGAAATAAGTGTTTCCAAATGAAAAAAGAATTTGTAACATTACACCCTTAAGGTTGTGTAATTACAATTACTATACATGTATACCCTGGACCCAGAGGGTTTGCTGCCACTGAAAATAATTTTTCCATGTTTACAGACATCGCGTGAGGTCCAGGGTGGTGATGGCTGTCCACACATCACTGGGAGGATGGTTGACCAACAGGTATGATTTTCTTCTCCTCAAAGCAAAACTTGTTGTGTCCTCAATGTACAAATGAATCTATTTTAAGCTATTTCTTTTATTTTATAGGGAGACCTGTTGGACTCTTCCATCCCCCCGAATCCTGTGTGGTTCAGCCCAGCGTTGCTGGAGGAGATGGACCGGATCGTTCCTGCGTCTGGCCGTGACGCTCCGCTACCTACATGTTCTCCGAAGGGGAAGAAGGTATTTTATTCTATTTTTTTAAATAACCATGTGATTTTGATGTGCCACAATTGGTTTTAAAAATTATATATATTTTTTTTATTAGAAGGCGAGTCCGAGGCGTCGTCCAGTTTCTGATCCCTCCAAGCTGAGTCCGGTGGAGCAGCAGGTGTGACACCGTTTCAGAAAACATATCACAGATTTTAAGATGTATGTTCACTTTGCACCAAGTTGAGGGCTTCTGTTGATTTATAGATGGAGGGAGCGCCGAGAGAGACCACCAGCCCAGCTCGTCGCGAGGCACGGAGACCGGTCCCCCCGATGGACGTCGAGGCCCCTGCCGAGTCCTCTCCCGTGCCACCAGAGGACCATGTCCGGGATGGGAGCTGCCAGGTAACTCCTTCCTACCATCTCAGTCACAACAAATGGGTGGAACATTGCGACATGTGTAAAAAGTTGGCCTACGTGGTTCTGTGTATGACAAAGGGGCAAAAGATCCTTTCACTCACATGAGCAAAAAAGCTACAAATGGTTGTGAATAGTGAGTTTATATATCAAAAAATTATATTTTCAATTTTTACTTAGTGGGCGTGATGCTTCATTTTGTGTGCCTTTTTAATTTTTATTGAATCTAGAATAATTTCAAAACAAAACTTTTTTTGCTAAAAAACTTAGCCAATGTTACAGATTAATTTCTAAAGTACAGAAAAGTTCATTTGAGATGCACAAATGTGAACACATGAATTTATTTTGTAATCTGATCCAAAACTGCTTTAATAACGGTATTTACCAATATGTTACTTTATTAAAATTTCATTTCAATAATCTATTGATCATCAGAATAATTGATTTCTAAACTGCAAATAACTTGTTTACAACAGGCCTGTGGTGGTAGGTAGTCATTAGTTGAATATTTGTATAAATACTGAAATGTTATTTTTTTATGTTACAGGCTTCTGCGCTGGAACCCGGGATCAGCGGTCCACCTGTCCTGTTGGTAAGTGCTACACATTCCCAGGCCGACAGGAGGTATGCTGCATTTTCCCGTAATCACCAGTGCACATGCATGGCACTCACATTTTTAGCTTACCACAATGAGGGGTTGCAGTTTGACACAGTGTTGCTTGACAGAGTGATTGAAAAAGGAGATGAACTTTATACCGGCGTTAAACAGCAACTGATCAGTGATGGAACATTTCGTGACAATCACTTGACTTTTGAAGAGATGCCTGACCATGTACTGACAGATGGAAACATCTATGCAGTACACACCACTGGTTTGAGAGTAGGTCATGTTTTTGCTCGTAGCGGGAGCCCTCAGGGATCTCGACAATTGGGCTTGCCTCTTGCCCTGCAACTGGAATGTCTGTCAGAAAATGTCACCCATGCTTTTCTTTTGGTGACTCCAGAGTGCATTGCAGTTTTCAGGGACAGAAGTGGTCGGTTTGGCGTTTTTGATTCCCACTCAAGAAATTCAGCAGGCCTGCCGCACCCCAGTGGAACTGCAGTAATGATGACTTTCTGCAATCTGTCTGACATGGTCAACCATCTACTGAAACTCTTTCGAAACCGCGGCCCCAATGCCACCTATGAGTTTGTGCCAGTATGTTTTGTCAGGGACAATGACAACAGTCCTCAGAACATTTCACCTGTAGCCACAGAAGTAAGTCCAACTGCTTTGAATCCAGAGAGCACCTCTGAAGAAGAGAAAATGCCTCCGTGGCTTAGGAAAATTGCAGACATATTAGAGGAGACGGCTCCAACCATTCCAAATGTGTCAAAAGCACCAAAAGCCAAGAGAAGAAAGATTAGGTACAGGGTTAAAGCACAGCAGGGACAGCATGTAGAAACAAAAATAAAACAAAGTTTATATGGAAAAGACAGATATGTAAAATCTCCAACATTTAGGACCAAAAAACTGCAGGCCTTCAAAAAAACTTACATTCTTAAACAGGCAGAGAGGAAGGATCGGCTCAACAAAAGATACAAATTAGATGCAACATTCTGCATGACCCGAAAAAATTATGTACATTTAAGATACAACTACGTCCCTAGCTACAGAGCCAAACATAAAGAATACATGCGTGAGTACATTTGGCAAAGATTCAAAAATGATCCTGTCTTCAGAAGCCGAAAAAAAAACAGTTATGAGCGAGCGTCAAAAGAAACGACTCAGAAATGATCCTGATTTCAGAAGCCGACACAAAAAAATTATCAGTGAACGTATAAGGCAACGATTTAAAAATGATCCTAATTTCAGGAGCCGACACAAAAAAATTATGAGTGAGCATATAAGGCAACGATTCAGAAATGATCCCGATTTCAGAAGCCGACACAAAAAAATTATGAGTGAGCGTATAAGGCAACGATTCAGAAATGATCCCGATTTCAGAAGCCGACACAAAAAAATTATGATTGACTATATGAAGGAGAAGTATCACAGAGAGCCTGATTATCGGTTCAAACATAATAAGAAATGTGCTGCCAACAGGAGAATTAGGCTATCAAGGGAGGCAATTTCCAAAAAACTCAAATTACAACATGCTTTGCGAATCAGAAGGAAATACGAAAGAAATGTAGGCTTCTCCCTTGAAACCCCACGCCCTCTGATGAGTGATGAAATGAAAGCTGCAATACAAAACTTTTATAAGAACATTCAAAATGGACCCACATATGTTTGCACCGTGTGTCACAGAGCTCTTTTCCCAAATCAAGTGAAGCACTGTCAAAGAGATAAATATACCAAGAATGTGCGTGTAGTAGCTGATTGTCTAACAGGTACGTATGTTCACGTGTGTGAATCTGCTTGCTCAACTCCATGTTCTGTACCCAAAGAGAGGACAGGGGAGTGGATCTGCTACACGTGTGACAGCCACCTAAGCAGGGGAAAGATGCCATCGATTGCTGCTGCCAATAACCTTCTCTTAGCTCCTGTTCCCCCAGAGCTTGCGGAATTGAATGTACTTGAAAGGCAATTAATTGCAAAAATTCTACCTTTTGCAAAAATTGTTTCCTTGCCCAAGGGACAGCAAAGGGCAATACATGGAGCAGTTGTCTGTGTTCCTTCTGACATGGAAACTGTTGTAAACAGTCTTCCAAGGCCCCGTGCGGAAGCACAGCTTTTACAGGTGAAGCTGAAGAGGAAAACTAAGTACAAAGGTTATCAATACTTTTACACAGTCAACATGAAAAATGTGTTGGCTGGACTGAGCAAGCTTAAAGAGAGTCATCCCGATTACAAAGACGTAAGTATAAATGAAAGTGCCACATTTGAGGGTTTCCAGGAGGACCAGCCAGTTGAGGACTTGGATACACATGCAGAGGAGACTGAAATGGATGCAGCAACAGCAGACCAGCAACCTGACCACATAGGGGCAGAGCATCAGGCACTTCGACCTGGTCTGATCTTGGACACTTGCATGCAGCCTCCTGACATAGCACAGGAAGTATTGTCTTATGGAAAGGGAATTTTTAGCATTGCGCCAGCCCAGGGGAACAAGCCCATCTCCTTCTTCAGTGTTCCAAGACTTGAAGCCAAAGCGTATCCTGTACATTTCCCCACTGGAATAAACACGTTAGATGAATCCCGCCGTGTTAAACTTTCTCCAAGTATGTATTTCAACGTGCGTCTCTTCTCAATAGATAGTCGGTTTGCAAAAGACCAGAGTTACCTTTTCTTTGCTCAGTTTGTTACAGAAACTAATATTGCCAATAATAGTATGTCCATTCAGACAAGGAAAGGGAAACCAAGCACCAAAGATGGAAAAAACATTTCTAGCAAAATGCTACAGGACAAAGACGAGTTGGAAAAACTAATCCAGAACAAAGAGGCCACTCGCTTCATGCAACCATTAAGAGGAAGTCCCGCTTATTGGGAGAAAGGATTACGTGATTTGCACGCCATGGTGAGGCAACTTGGAAAGCCCACTTTCTTTTGCACCTTCTCTGCTGCTGAAATGAGATGGCCAGAGGTCATTGAGGCCATCAAAGGTCAACATGGAGAGCAGGTAAGTTTTTCTGAACTTGACTGGAATGCAAAGTGTGACATTCTTAGGAGCAACCCTGTCACTGTCATGCGCATGTTTGAAAAGAGAGTGGACGCACTGTTTAGAGACCTCATTCTTTCCCCTGCACATCCCATTGGAGAAGTTGAGGATTACTTTTATCGCGTGGAATTTCAGGCAAGGGGTTCACCCCATATACATGCTGTAATATGGATTAAGGACACACCTGAAATGGAAGACCCCTCATGTTGCGATGAAGTGATAAAGTTCATAGATCGTTACATATCCTGTCAGTTGCCTGATGAGACGAAAGATCCCGAGCTCCACAAAATTGTATCAGAGGTTCAAATGCACAGCAAAAAGCACTCAAAATCATGCAAAAAGGTAATGTTGAATGCCGATTTGGATTCCCCAAATTACCAATGGAACGCACCAGAATCACGGTGCCTGTATTCGACTTTGATCTGGAAAATGACGACGAAAAACCAAAGCTAGAAAAGCAAAAGGGTAGGAGAAAGTCCAAAAAATCCAGATCAAAATTCATCTCAAACCTACAAAGAGAGGCTAAAAAGAAACTGAAACCAATAAGGGAATTACTGAAGGATGAGAAATCATCTTTCAGGGATTTAGAAGAGTTACTCCATGCTTGTAACATGACCAAAGTGGAGTACAATGGCCATGTTGATGCTCTGACTTCTGGAATGGTGGTAATGATGAAACGTGATCCCAAAGACAGCTGGGTGAATGCATACAATCCTGATCTTCTGCGGGCATGGAATGCCAACATGGACATTCAGTATGTGCTTGACGAGTATAGCTGCATTGAGTACATGATGTCGTACATAGCAAAGCCAGAGCACGAAATGGCACAGTTCCTCAAGTCTGTTGTTGATGATTTAAAGACGGCCAATGTGAACCAACGCGATGAGATGAAAAAAATAATGCAGGCTTATTCAAAACAGAGAGAGGTCAGTGCTCAAGAATCTGTTGCGCGCACTTGTAGCCTACCTCTAAAAAAATCCTCACGCAGTGTCCTTTTTCTTCAAACAGATGAAGACGGTATGAAAATGAGCCTTCCGATGAGTAAACTTGTGAACATGTCCCCAGATGAGGAGAATGTTTGGATGACAGGATTGCCAGAAAAATATCTCAACAGACCACAAACGCTGGAATTTGAACACATGTGCCTGGCAGAATTTGCGTCAGAATACAGGATTTTATATGGTAATCAAATTGAAGGGCCAAATGCAATTCCCCTCCTTAATGATGCAGGATACATCCAGAAAAGAACTATGGGCAAACCTGCAGTCATTAGATTTACTCGTTTCTCTGAGAAAAAAACCCCCGAAAAGTTTTACCGACGACTTCTGAAGTTGTATTTTCCACACAGAAGAGATGAGGACCTTAGAAACGAGGAACACACAACCTACGAAGCCTTTTACAACAATGGTTCCCGAGGTAGGTATCAGGTAAAACGGTATGTGGATTTCAACCGCAAAAGGTATGAAGGGCAAGGTAAGAAAATTGACAAGATTATGGAAGATCTGAAAAAGCAAGGCCCGGTTCGTAACGCTTGGAACACTTTTGCACCCGAGGTTGAGTTGGACCGTTTGGAATGCGCTGCTGAAAGACCACCAATGGAAGAAGAAGAAGAACAAGACCCTATTCCAGATTACGAAATTGATGTCAACAGTGCAGACATGCCAAAAATTGAAGCTCCTAAATTGAGCCCTGATTTCATCAGACAAATGTACAGGAGTTTAAATGAGACTCAAGCGTCTGTGTTTTACGCTATTCGCGATTGGTGCCTGAAGCGCGTCTGGGGTGATGACCCAGAACCATTCTTTTATTTCTTGACGGGAGGAGCTGGCTGTGGTAAATCTCATGTCATCAAATGTGTTTACCAGGAGGCAACCAAGCTCTTGCGCCAGCTTCCTAGACTTCTTGACATTGGTGACATGTCCAAGCCCACTGTGCTCCTCACAGCTTTTACTGGTACTGCAGCGTACAACATATCGGGGAAGACTTTACATTCCATCTTGAAACTGCCCAAGAGTTTAAAACCACCGTACAAGGGACTTGGAAATTCATTGGATGAAGTGCGGGCAGTTCTTTCCAATGTGGAAATCTTAATCATTGACGAAATCTCCATGGTCTCCAAAGACCTACTTGCATATGTTCACTGGAGATTTCAACAAATCAGGGGAAACACAAGGTTTATGGGGGGGGTCTCGGTTCTGGCCGTGGGAGACTTCTTCCAGTTGCCCCCCCTTGGACGAGCAAAACCTCTTTGTGTCGTCGAGGATGGCGTGCTTGATATCTGGAATGAGAATTTCCAGATGATCAGCCTAACAGAAATCATGCGGCAGAAAGACGACAGGGCATTTGCAGAGCTCCTGAACCGGATTAGAGTTAAAGGTAAAGGGGATTTGCTCAGTGAGGATGACAGGGCTCTTTTGATCCAAGCTGTTACTGACCCCAAAGAGTGTCCAATGGATGTCCTACACATTTTTGCTACAAACAAACAGGTGGACACCCATAACGCAGCAGTTGTGGCCTCTTTAGGTGCAGTAACAGTTGACATTCCGGCAGAGGACTACAAAAGGGTTACAAAGACGGGAAACATGATTAACTTGGGCTGTTGCATAGCGGGTAACAAACGAGACTTGTCTAACAGCATACAGGCTGGTTTGGGTTTTAGGGTAATGATTATAAGAAATTTGGATGTAGAGGATGGTCTTGTAAATGGAACATTTGGCACCATTGCTGATATTGTTACCGGTACCAAAGATGGAGCGACTAGTGTAAAGTTAATTGGACTCAAACTGGATAATCCCACAGCTGGACACACAAAAAAGATTCGAGGTAAACCAGACGGCATTGTTTACATTGAAAGATTTGAGGAACAGACTAGCGTAAGGGGAGTGGTACGACGGCAATTTCCAATGAAGTTGGCATTTGGATGTACAGCACACAAAGTGCAAGGGATGACCATGAAGTCTGCGGTAATTTCCTTGAAGCGGATTTTTGAACCCGGAATGGCATATGTGGCCCTCAGTCGCACAACTTCTCTTGAAGGACTTAAAATCATTGATTTCGATGAAGGTAAGATCTACGCTGATGAAAACATCAGAGCAGCTATGGAATCAATGAGATCAGCATCGTTCTTGCACACCAGACCACTCTTGAATTTTCAGTCGGGTCATCAGGGTCCAACTTTAACAATTGTCCACCACAATGTCGAAGGTCTTGTCTGTCACTCTGAGGACATGAAACAACATCATGAACTTATGTTGGCAGATATCTTATGCCTAACGGAGACTCATTTATTTGGATCTTCTGTTCCAGCTTCTTGCCAACTGGAGGGCTATTGTTTCTTTTCACGGAACAGACATGTCTCCTACTCAAACAGAGTCGACATTGCTACCAAAGAGGGTGGGGGAGTAGCGACTTACTGCCGGAGTCTTCTCCAACCGCAGGAACGGAGATTCTTTAACGAGGTTACAGATCTTGAATTCAACGTTGTCAAAGTGGACTCCCCAATCACAGCCCTCATCGCGACCGTTTACAGGCCACCAAGTTATGATCTTGGAACATTTTTAAGAAATCTTCAAAACCTCTTGGATGGCCTGAATTCAATGGATATTAAGCCCACTGTTATATTAGGAGACTTCAATGAGGACCTTATTCCTCCTGGTAAAAAATCCATCAATGAGTTGTTCAGAGCAAAAGGCTTTATTCAACTTATCTCTGATCCAACTACAGAAAAACGCACTCTCCTTGATCACATTTACATCTCCCATCCAGAATACTGTGTCCAGTCGGGTGTCTTGCAGACTTACTACAGTTACCACAATCCTATATATTGTGTGTTGACTTTAGTATAAGCTGCATCTACAGTGGTTTGCAAAACTAGTCATGTCCCTTGAAGTTTTTCATATTTTATCACATTACAACCACAAATGTAAAAATATAGTGGGGGAAACAAGTATTTAACCCTGGTGCGATCGTAACATTCTGTTTACTCCCCTTGTCCTACGGGTCAAAAAGCGGGTCAAAAAATGGGTAATAAAAAAGCCCCAAAATAAAGCAACTTACTTGAATTTGATATCCAAAATCTATTTTGCATGATAAAACAATCTGTTATCAATTAAATTAAGTTTAATTCATTTTTATAGTGTTTTTTTGTTACACAACATAAAAAGACAACCAACAGTATTAAACTTTTCTTTGTACGACCAACCAGCTGCCATAAGGTTTCTTTTACACTGTAAAGGTTTATTATTAGAATTATATAAATGTGAAGTAATTACTTCTGAATTAACTATACTGAAAGGTAAAAAAGTCAACAATCTAACTTTTTGTCAACAGTTCATTCTTTTATATAGTTTAGGACATCAATTTTGAAAATACTTCTCTCATAAAACGTCCTTCAACATTATAAATTATAAAAGAGTGAACTGTTGACAAAAAAAAAGACTTTTCCCCTTTCATTATAATTAATCCAGAAGTAATAACTTCAGATTTATATAATTTCGATAATAAATCTTTACTGTGTAAAAGAAAACTTATGACATATGGTTTGTGGTAAAAAGAAAAAAAAGGTGTAATGCTGTTCAAAGACAATTTTACATGATGAAAAAAATAATTAAACTTAATTGAATTAATAAATAACAGATTGTGTCATCATGCAAAATAAATTTTGGATTTAAAATTGTATCAATTTGTTTTATTTATGGGCTTTTGTTAGGGTGGGTCATTTTTGACCCGTAGGACAAGAGGAGTAAACGAGGAGTTACTATCGCACCAGGGTTAAGATATTTATTGTACAGCTAAACATGCCAATGGGTCGCTTTTGATCCACAAGACAACACTGATGATTTTTCCCTGGTAGTCTTTTCTGGGGTCCTGGAAAGGAGGGTCTGTAAGGTCCTGGAGAATGCATGGGAGTTTGTCCAAACAATCTACATGTGTTTTGTGGACTTGGAGTAGGCATTTGAGAGTGTCCCTCTGGGAACCTTCTGGGGGGGTTCTCTGGGAGTATGACATCCAAGGTCTTTTGATACGGGTTGTAAGGTTTCTGTGTGACTGATACCAGAGTTTGGTCTGCATTGTTGACAGTAAGTTTGGTTCATTTCTGCTGAGAGTTGGGACTCCACCAAGTAAACGAGTCTGACTCTGCTGGCAATGCACACCAGACTCTGGTACCGGTCACACAGGAACCTAACAGCCTCTAACAAAGGGCCCGGTGCTCCATACTCCCAGAAGAACCCCCGCAAAGTGTTCCATGACCAGGGCGAAAACCACACTGCTCTTCTTGAATCCTACTTTTGACTATCCGACGGAGCCTCCTCTCCAGGACTCCCAAATAGACCTTGCCAGGGAGGCTTATTCGGATCACACCATCCGGTTCCCCTTTTTGAAAAAAGCATGGTAGGGTGTTCTCCGGTGACCTGTGTCTGAGTGAGGGAGCACTGAATCAAACGGTCTCACTCATCATAAGGGGGATTCAGTTTGGTCTTTCATATTACATTCCGATGAAATATATTTGTGGTTGTAATGTCTCAGTATGGAACAATTCAAGGGGTATAATTACTTTGTAAGCACTGTACATCTTAACCCTGAATTCATAACATGGGATTCTTTTTGGAGAAAATGTCAAGATCTCACTTCATTTTTAATGTCACTTTATCTGACTGTTTCCTTCGTACATGTGACAATCAGAAGGCATTGTGGATTGTTTTTCTTAAATCATTGTTGCAGTGGGTTTGATATGTTTATTCATTGTGCACATTTGTGAATTATGGTGTATGCTTGTGGATTTTGCTGTAGGCTTACAAATATTCTTGTACACTTTGTGAATCTTTTTAGTACTTATTTAGTTCCATAGAAAGGAGGCTTCATAAATAGGTTTTGTATGTGCACATGAAAGTTTTTGAGCTTTGAGAATACGAAAGTGGCTGATCTTGAAACACTTATCGGTTCTCTGTCAGAGGAGTTGTTGGAAATATTTCACCAGGGAGAAGTAGATAAAACAATCAGCTACTACATGTATATTATGTTCTATTTTGAAATAAAAATAGTTTTAAATAGGTCTTCAATGTGGCCCAGACTTTTCCTTATTTTTCTAATCCAGTTAGAGTACCTGTTGCCCTTCTTTGATAATTTTTTGCGAAACTCCTTTTTTATTCGTCACCATTTGCGTCATTTAATTAAAGCTCTCCTTTTTTCATCGCTCCCCAATCACACTGCATTTTTACTGCTGCAGCCTCCTAGTGGTTACCTTCACTTCACTAGCAGAACAAAAGTTAAACTCACATTTGTCCTGTTAGACTCCCTCCACATGGTGAGAATTTGTCTGGTTTTGGTGGAGTTAACCCTTTTTCTCCCAGTTTTAGTCTGTTTTAGCAGGTTGTTTTGCAGGTAGTTTCAAGCGAAATGATCCTTTGGAGGCTGCCCAAGAAGAGAGAGAGGAAACGAGACCTGGAGGTTAGGCCCATGAAATGTAGCAAATGTATCTAAATTGTAGCAACCTTAAAAGTAGTTACTTTTTTCATTGTTGTTGATGATAGCTGTCTATTGATGGAATGACTGTGTATTTTTAGTCCAAGACACTCTCGCCTACCTCATGGGCTTGGACACTCACCCAATCTGAGGAGAAGATGGAGTTCTTGTTTCTTTAGATGTCCCAGGTGGTGCAATCTGACCAGATAAGTACATGACTAATTAAGGCTAATATATTTGCAGATTTTGTTTATTTTAACTTGAGATTGATGATGTTGTATATGTAGTTTTGATAGGAGGAATCCAGTGTGTCTGCTCTTTTTTTCTTGGGTGATGTTTATCTATGTTAATCATCTGAAACCTTTGTTTAAACAAAGTTTCATTTTTACTTTATTCATTCATAAATCAAATAGATGTTTAAAAATGTCATGTATATTAATTTGTTTTTTTTTTTGTTTTGTCTTTTTTTTTTTGTTTTTTTTACTACAGAGTCTGTGATGTGTCACTCCAGATTGGATCCCGAAGAACTACTTGGCCAAATAAAAGAGCTTTGGAGAAGACCTATAGCAGTTTTTTATATTGTTTCAAATAGTTTTTCATGTATGTATATATTTAAAATAGTTTCATTTATACTGGAGAAACAGCAATATGTAAAATTAGATTGGATGTCTGAAAATAGAAATTAATCAAATCAAGTAGCTTGAAAAGAGACGTAAAACTTTTTTTTATAGTTTCAAATACTTTTCATATATGTATATGTTTAATAGTTTCATATTTATAACAAGTGGATCATTATGGCAGAAGCCATAATGTTTCGCTTGTGAAAGTAAAACTGTTGGGTCTCACCTTGACACTCAGAAAACAACCCTGAGTGCCACACGGCCGGACAGGACACATGTAAAATAAAATAAAAAAATAGCAAAATATTTTTATTGCAGAGGCATCAAATTTTCAATTAAATTTGTTGTACTCTTTAAATGATGTAATTTTTGTTCACTGTAATCTTCACTGTAAAAAGTTTGTATAAATCTTTAACAAAAGCTCAATATATATATTTAAACTGTAACCCGTTTGTGTGGTTTTTTTTAATTAAAATTTTTATTTGTCACAGTCATGAAGTCCATTAACATACCTTTATACGTGACCATATTCACTGATAAATACATTTACAAATATTTTATTGATTTCAAAGAGGAATTAAGAGATAATTTTGTCTCCACCTGTGTCTAACTTGAATGACAGATGCAGTGTCTGCATCCATGGTAAAACACTCAATTATTACAGAGCAGGGCTGAGCTGGCATTTAGAACTACTTGCTGAATGGAGTAAGTCAATGATGGACAACATGTGAGTGATGTGCATTCTTCAGGCTAATATTAGCATTTAATTTTAGCTTATGCATTCATTTTAACATATTTAATGGTGCAGGTAGGGCTTAGTCCACATGCTTCTGCCTCTCCACAGGTTATTGACTACATTGCAGCTTTCTTTAGCATTAATGCTAATTTTTAACATCATAACGCTGCGTCAAAGCCGACGGGCACACTTTGGCATGCCCCTTTAAAATTTCTGCAGGAATTTTCTAGTATATATCTTTATTTTTCTTCCATTACCGTTAATGCGGCTCGTACCGCTGCGTGCCCACCCACAAAAGTGGTATCAAATCGTGCGGCTCGATGCCGAGAAGGGAGCTATTACTTTTATAGGGGATCGGAGTTACGACGGCGACGTAAAAAGCGAAAAACGAGCGAAATTTCCAACTGCCGAAGCGCAGAGTGTAACTGACACCAACTGCCGTTTTTTTAGAGTGAGGAACAGGGTGGAATTTTGACCCAAAAATAATTTTGAAATCGCTCTCATGGCCGTAAAACTTGTGCTATTGATATGAAAGTTGGTCAGGAAATCGCACCGCATGTCTGCTCCGGTAAAATGTTTTTGAAATTTCTCTAGGGCTTACGGTTTTCTGTCCAGGTGCTTCAGAGCAAAGTGACGGGACATGACCAACTGACGCTCCCCCTCAGTGTTTAATATAGGTTTTTGAAAACTTACTGAGCTCACCACACACCATTTTTCTCTCATCAGTGCAATTCCTGTGAATGACCTACAGATATGAATCACAGGACTATCGGAGACGACAAGTAGCCCTCTCATATGCTTCAAACGGTTTTTGGATCGGCATAACGGTTCCCGAACGGGAAGGGGTCGTACAGACTGCTTTTTTCATGAAAAGTGACTGGGTGTTCTCAAAGTTGCATGAAGTGTCTCTCACACACACACAGCAGTTGGCAGAGGCTTGATCGCTATGGCAACTGCTGGTTTGGCCTACAAGGTCTCTGTAGTTCTAAACATGGCGAAACATCTTAATACAGAGGGCAGAGCAGAAGGTCAGAACTACAACATGGCGGATCATTCAGTTATTACAGAGGAGGGCTGAGCTGGAATGTAGAGCTACTTGCTGTTTTGGGCATTATATTGGTGGATTAACCAAACCACTGTTACACATTGGATTAGTGTGTCTATTTAAAATGAAGCTTCCTGAAAATTTCAAAATAAAAGCCCTGACATTTTTCACATCAGGTTATTGGTCTTTTGGGCTTTATGGGACTGGTTTAAACAAACCAAAGTTGCACATTGAATTAGCGTGGTCATTAAAATGAAGCTTACTGAAAGTTTCAAATTAAAAGTCTGCCTATTCCTCTAGCGTTAGTGCACCGCCGTAGGCGGTGCAATAATATTAGCCTTTTTTATGTTATTTATTTCTCAGGATAGTGAACTGCCTTGCGCAGCAAGGCAGTTCATTAACATTAGCACAAACATTAGCATTTGAGCCCCCTTGACTATATGCTTCACACGGTTTTCGGATCACTCTAAAAGATCCTGAATAGGATGGAGATGTTTGGACTGCTTTGTTCAGATAAACTAACTGCTTCAAACAGTTAGAATCTGTTTATCCCTTTGTGTCTCACTCACACGATAGTTGAGCTGCTCTTTAGAACTACAATGACTGAAGGTCAGAACTACAACATGGCGGAACTCTCAAATAGCACATAGTGATGAGCTGGCTCTTAGATCTGCTTGCTGTATGGGGCATTATATAGCTGGATTAACCAAACCACAGTTACACATTGGATTAGTGTGTAATCCACTGTAAATAAAAAAGCTATTGTAAAGCTATTGTAAATAAAGCTTACTGAAAGTTTCAAAATAAAAGCCTTGACATTTTTCACATCAGGTCATTACTCTTTTGGCCTTTATGTGACTGGTTTAAACAAACTACTGTAACACAATGAATTGGTGTGGTAGTTAAAATGAAGTTTACTGAAAGTTTCAAAATAAAAGCCTTGACATTTTTCACATCAGGTATTTCCTCTTTTGTGCTTTATGTGACTGGTTTAAACAAACTACAGTAACACAATGAATTGGTGTGGTAGTTAAAAAGACGCTAACTGAAAGTTTCAAAATAAAAGTCTGCATATTCCTCTCGTGTTAGTGCACCGCCGTAGGCGGTGCAATAATATAAGCTTTTTTTATGTTATTTATTTCTCAAGATAGTGAACAAGGCAGTTCACTATCTGCCTTAAGCAGCAAGGCAGTTCATTAACATTAGCACAAACATTAGCATTTCACTTCCTTTGACTAGTGTACTAGCACTTTTACCTATAGTTAGCTTTTAGCTAATTTTCTCATTTATTACACATGTATACTGAATGGAGCAGTAAAATTAAAACAACATGGTCCTGTTGCTCCACATGCTACTGCCAGCATTTAAGCTAACATTGATATATTGGCAAATTTTAGCTTATGCATCAATTTTAACATAATGAATGGTACAAGTACAGCTTAGTCAACATGCTTCTACCTTTCCACAGGTAATTGACTACGTTGCAGCTTTCTTTAGCATTAATGCTAATTTTTAACATCATAACGCTGCGTCAAAGCCGACGGGCACACTTTGGCATGCCCCTTTAAAATTTCTGCAGGAATTTTCTAGTTAGGGGCATGCCATAGCAATGCATAAGGAGAGCAGTACTGACTTGCGAAGCAAGTCAGTACTGCCTCCATGCATTGCATGGCAGGCACCTATTGTTCTACACCCAATAGAATGTCTGTTTATTATTAGGGGCATGCCATAGCAATGCATAAGGAGAGCAGTACTGACTTGCGAAGCAAGTCAGTACTGCCTCCATGCATTGCATGGCAGGCACCTATTGTTCTACACCCAATAGAATGTCTCTTTATTAGGGGCATGCCATAGCAATGCATAAGGAGAGCAGTACTGACTTGCGAAGCAAGTCAGTACTGCCTCCATGCATTGCATGGCAGGCACCTATTGCTCTACACCTAATAGAATGTCTCTTTATTCTTATTATTTATTATTCTTCCGTCACCGTTAATGCGGCTCGTACCGCTGCGTGCCCACCCACAAAAGTGGTATCATATCGTGCGGCTCGATGCCGAGATGGGTGCTATTACTTTTATAGGGGATCGGAGTTACGACGGCGACGTAAAAAGCGAAAAACGAGCGAAATTTCCAACTGCCGAACCGCAGAGTGTAACTGACACCAACTGCCGCTTTTTTAGAGTGAGAAACAGGGTGGAATTTTGACCCCAAAATAATTTTGAAATCGCTCTCATGGCCGCAAAACATGTGCTATTGGTATGAAAGTTGGTCAGGAAATAGCACCGCATGTCTGCTCCGGTAAAATGTTTTCAAAATTTCTCTAGGGCTTACGGTTTTCTGTCCAGGTGCTTCAGAGCAAAGTGACGGGACATGACCAACTGACGCTCCCCCTCAGTGTTTAATATAGGTTTTTGAAAACTTACTGAGCTCACCACACACCATTTTTCTCTCATCAGTGCAATTCCTGTGAATGACCTACAGATATGAATCACAGGACTATCAGAGACGACAAGTAGCCCTCTCATACGCTTCAAACGGTTTTTGGATCGGCATAACGGTTCCCGAACGGGAAGGGGTCGTTCAGACTGCTTTTTTCATTAAAAGTGACTGGGTGTTCTCAAAGTTGCATGAAGTGTCTCTCACACACACACAGCAGTTGGCAGAGGCTTGATCGCTATGGCAACTGCTGGTTTGGCCTACAAGGTCTCTGTAGTTCTAAACATGGTGGAACACCTTAATACAGAGGGCAGAGCAGAAGGTCAGAACTACAACATGGCGGATCATTCAGTTATTACAGAGGAGGGCTGAGCTGGAATGTAGAGCTACTTGCTGTTTTGGCCATTATATTGGTGGATTAACCAAACCACTGTTACACATTGGATTTGTGTGTCTATTTAAAATGAAGCTTACTGAAAATTTAAAATAAAAGCCCTGACATTTTTTACATCAGGTTATTGGTCTTTTGGGCTTCATGGGACTGGTTTAAACAAACCAGAGTTGCACATTGAATTAGCGTGGTCATTAAAATGAAGCTTACTGAAAGTTTCAAATTAAAAGTCTGCCTATTCCTCTAGTGTTAGTGCACCGCCGAAGGCGGTGCAATAATATTAGCCTTTTTTATGTTATTTATTTCTCAGGATAGTGAACTGCATTCAACATTAACATTAGCACAAACATTAGCATTTGAGCCCCCTTGACTATATGCTTCAAACAGTTTTTGGATCACTCTAAAAGATCCTGAATAGGATGGAGATGTTTGGACTGCTTTGTTCAGATAAACTAACTGCTTCAAACCGTTAGAATCTGTTTATCCCTTTGTGTCTCACTCACACGATAGTTGAGCTGCTCTTTAGAACTACAATGACTGAAGGTCAGAACTACAACATGGCGTAACTCTCAAATAGCACATAGTGATGAGCTGGCATTTAGATCTACTTGCTGTATGGGGCATTATATAGCTGGATTAACCAAACCACAGTTACACATTGGATTAGTGTGTAATCCACTGTAAATAAAAAAGCTATTGTAAAGCTATTGTAAATAAGCTTACTGAAAGTTTCAAAATAAAAGCCTTGACATTTTTCACATCAGGTCATTACTCTTTTGGCCTTTATGTGACTGGTTTAAACAAACTACAGTAACACAATGAATTGTTGTGGTAGTTAAAAAGACGCTAGCTGAAAGTTTCAAAATAAAAGTCTGCATATTCCTCTCGTGTTAGTGCACCGCCGTAGGCGGTGCAATAATATAAGCTTTTTTTATGTTATTTATTTCTCAGGATAGTGAACTGCCTTGCGCAGCAAGGCCGTTCATTAACATTAGCACAAACATTAGCATTTCACTTCCTTTGACTAGTGTACTAGCACTTTACCTAAAGTTAGCTATTAGCTTATTTTTTCATTTATTAGACATGTTTAGTATTCTGAATGGAGTAGTAAAATTAAAACAACATGGTCCTGTTGCTCCACATGCTACTGCCAGCATTTAGGCTAACATTAGCATATTTGCTAATTTTAGCTTATGCATTATTTTAACATAATGAATGGTACAAGTACAGCTTAGTCAACATGCTTCTGCATCTCCACAGGTTATTGACTACGTTGCAGCTTTCTTTAGCATTAATGCTAATTTTTAACATCATAACGCTGCGTCAAAGCCGACGGGCACACTTTGGCGTACCGCTGCGTGCCCACCCACAAAAGTGGTATCAAAACGTGCGGCTCGTACCCGAGAAGGGAGCTATTACTTTTATTGGGGATTGGAGTTAAAATGATTACATAAATTAATAAAAACGAAAAATTTGAGATTTTGTGTCTCACAGAATCAGTAATCTTTCTCTATGAAACACACACACAGGACTGTTTATGGCTGACTCAAAAACCCTTTTAAATCCCCCTCACAGGCATAAATATCGCCCTATTGATCTGAAAGTTGGTCATAACATAGATACACATGCCTGCTCATGTACAATGTTTACAAAATTTGCTAGGGCTTATGCTTTTTGTCAGGGTCCTTCAGACTGACGCCTGGTGTCTCCCAAGTATAGAAACTGTGTCTGAAGAGGATTTTCCCGCTCTTTGGCTCTCACAGCTGCAGGGGATTAATTACCATAGCAACAGAAGAACACAGTGTCTGGAACTGCAGCTACCCAGGACTGCACTGTAGGGTTTACTGGTATTTACAACTTCTTGTGTTTTCAGCATTATACTACTGATTCAAGACTATAACCATTACACATATGTCCCCCCATGTTAAAATCTGACATAAATAAGAATAAATAGTTGATTAAAAGTCTGTGGACAGAAAATAACGTCGCTGCTCCTTTAAGGAACCAGCGGCACAGACGCGGCGCCTGGGTGATGCTACAGATCACAAACCTGACAGAGAGCAGAAGAGGATTCGTAGGAAAAGAGCGGTGATGAACGGAAACGCTTAATATAGTTGAGAAACATAAATTACCTGGTCGAAAACTGACTGGGATTTAATGAGAACTAAGTTACATCGGTTTTGGTGAGTTTTGTTTTATTTTCTTACATTTTCATCGTGTTGTACTTTTCATTTTAGCAGAGAGCTAAGGCTAAAAACGTAGCCGTTTGCAAGGAAATACTCCGTCATAAACTGTTATCAGGTTAATATATAAACTGTTATCCGGGTAATATATTGGGTTTATGAAGAATTTATTTGAATAATTTCAGGATTTAAGAAAACATGCTTCTGACTCCCCGCAGGTTATTGACCACACTGAAGCTTTCTTAACCATGATTGCTTAATGCTAATTTTTAACATCATAACGCTGCGTCAAAGCCGACGGGCACACTTTGGCATGCCCCTTTAAAATTTCTGCAGGAATTTTCTAGTTATTCCATATTTTTCTTCCGTTACCGTTAATGCGGCTCGTACCGCTGCGTGCCCACCCACAAAAGTGGTATCAAAACGTGTGGCTCGATCCCGGCATTGGAGCTATTATTTTTATTGGGGATCGGAGTTACGACGGCGACGTAAAAAGCGAAAAACGAGCGAAATTTCCAACTGCCGAAACGTTAGAGTGTAACTGAAACCAACTGCCGCTTTTTAGAGTGAGGAACAGAGTGGAATTTTGACCCCAAAATAATTTTGAAATCGCTCTCATGGCCGAAAAACTTGTGCTATTGGTATGAAAGTTGGTCAGGAAATAGCACCGCATGTCTGCTCCGGTAAAATGTTTTCAAAATTTTTCTAGGTCTTACGGTTTTCTGTCCAGGTGCTTCAGAGCAAAGTGATGGGACATGACCAACTGACGCTCCTCCTCAGTGTTTAATATAGGTTTTTGAAACCTATCCCCAGTGTTTTATATAGATTTTTGAAAAATTACTCAGCTTAGTGCACACCATAGCAAAGCAAGGCAGTACATTTACATCAGTCTTTCCTACAATGAGCATTTTAGTTATTTTTTTCTCTCAGGTTAGTGGACTGCCTTGCGAAGCAAGGCAGTACATTTACCTCATTTTTAAAAAAATGAGCATCATAGCTATTTTTTTCTCTCAGGGTAGTGGACTGCCTTGCGAAGCAAGGCAGTACATTATAGTACATCATAGCTATTTTTTTCTATCAGGTTAGTACATTTACATCAGTCTTTCTTAAAATGAGAATTTTAGCTATTTTTGCTGTCAATTTACACAGATCACTGAAGTGGACACTAATGCATCATAAAATACAATATCAATCACTTGCCATCACCTGCAAATGCAAGAAAAAATTTTTTAAAAATCCAATATTGCTGACAGACAAAAAAGCATGCTGATTGGTTCGTTCTTCTGCTGAAGACAACTCCTGCAGGTAAAAAAAATATTGTTACATCATATAACCCCTAAAGAACAATACTACTGATGCATTTTTGAAATAATAACTTTGTATTTGGGGAAAATTACAATTGATCACAAAAAAAATTAAATCTTTTTAAAAAAAAAAAGATTTAATTGAAAAATTACTGAGCTCTGCACACACCATATTTCTCTCATCAGTGCAATTCCTGTGAATGACCTACAGATATGAATCACGGTACTATCGGAGACGACAAATAGCCCTCTCATACGCTTCAAACGGTTTTCGGATCGGCCTTACGGATCTTGAATGGGAAGGGGTCGTTCAGTGTGCTTGTTTTAGTGAAACTGGCTGGCTCAAACAGATAGAATTGTCTCCCCCTGTGTGTCTCTCTTACAGCTGGCACCCTGTGGCCTATTTACCATAGCAACCAAACATGGCAACAGCTCCTGAGTCAGATAGCAAACATTCTATGGCAAACATACAGTTAAAGCAGAGGGCTACTATTTAAGTGGTTTAACACACCCACTGTTAAACATTGGATTAGTGTGGCCATTTACAATGAAGCTTAATAAATTTTTCAAAATAAAAGCCTTGATCATTTTTACATCCTGCAAATTGCTCTATTGGTGATTTAAAAACTGGTGTTACCAAATTACTTTTACAGACTGGATTAGTGTAGCCATTGATAATGACGCTTACTGAAAATTTCAAAAATAAAAGCTTTGGCCATTTTTAAATCAAGCAATTGTTCTTTTGGGCCTTACATGACTGGTTTAACCAAACCACTGTTACACATTGAATTAGTGTGGTCATTAAAATGAAGCTAACTGAAACTTTCAAAATAAAAACCTGTATATTCCTCTCACATGAGTGTACCGGTGCATTAATTTTTAGCTTTTTTGACCTTTTTATCGCTCAGGATAGTGAACTGCCTTGCGCAGCAAGGCAGTTCAATAACACTAGCACAAACTTTAGCATTTCACCCCCCTTGACTATATGCTTCAAACAGTTTTTGGATCACTCTTGCAGTTCCTCAACAGGAAGGAGATGTTTGGACTGCTTTGTTCAGAAAAACTAACTGCTACAAACAGTTAGAAACAGTCTGCATATTCCTCTCAGGATAGTGTACCGCCATAGGCGGTGGAATAATATTTGCATTGTTAAGTTTCCTTTTCTCAGGATATCGAATTACCTGAGAAAAGGTATATTAACACAAAGAATAGCACTTCACTGCCCCCTAGTGCATTGCCTTGGTCAGCACAAAAAGGATTAATTACTATAGAAGAATTACAACATGGCGGAACTCTCAGATACCACACATTAGGGCTGAGCTGGGATTTAGAACTACTTGCTGTTTTGGGCATTATATAGCTGGACTGTTACACGTTGGATTAATGTGGCCATTAATCCAATGTGTAACAATTATGAAGCTTACTAAAAATGTCAAAATAAAAGTCTTGACATTTTTCACATCAGGTAATTGCTCTTTTGTGCTTTATGACTGGTTTAAACAAACTACTGTTACACATTGAATTGGTGAGGTAGTTAAAAGGAAGCTTACTGAAAATTTCAAATTAAAAGTCTGCATATTCCTCAACTTTTAGTGCACCACCGTAGGCGGTGCAATAATATTAGCGTTTTTTATGTTATTTATTTCTCAGGATAGTGAACTGCCTTGCGCAGCAAGGCAATTCATTAGCATTTGTACAAAAGTTTGCATTTCACTGTCTTTCACTAATACACTAGCATTTTTACCTAAAGTTAGCTTTTAGCTAATTTTCTCATTAATTAGACATGTTTAGTATACTGAATGGAGTAGTAAAATTAAAACAACATGGTCCTGTTGCTCCACATGCTACTGCCAGCATTTAAGCTTACATTAGCATATTGGCTAATTTTAGCTAATGCATTAATTTTAACATAAATAATTGTACAAGTTCAGCTTAGTCAACATGCTTCTGCCTCTCCACATGTTAGTGACTACGTTGCAGCTTTCTTTAGCATTAATGCTAATTTTTAACATCATAACGCTGGCTCAAAGCCGACGGGCACACTTTGGCATGCCCCTTTAAAATTTCTGCAGGAATTTTCTAGTTATTATAACATCTTCTTCCATTACCGTTAATGCGGCTCGTACCGCTGCGTGCCCACCCACAAAAGTGGTATCAAAACGTGCGGCTCGTACCCGAGAAGGGAGCTATTACTTTTATTGGGGATCGGAGTTACGACGGCGACGTAAAAAGCGAAAAACGAGCAAAATTTCCAACTGCCGAAACCTTAGAGTGTAACTGAAACCAACTGCCGCTTTTAGAGTGAGGAACAGAGTGGAATTTTGACCCAAAAATAATTTTGAAATCGCTCTCATGGCTGCAAAACTTGTGCTATTGGTATGAAAGTTGGTCAGGAAATAGCACCGCATGCCTGCTCCGGTAAAATGTTTCAAAATTTCTCTAGGCTTACGGTTTCTGTCCAGGTGCTTCAGAGCAAAGTGATGGGACATGACCAACTGACGCTCCCCCTCAGTGTTTAATATAGGTTTTTGAAAAATTACTCAGCTTAGTGCACACCATAGCAAAGCAAGGCAGTACATTTACATCAGTCTTTCCTACAATGAGCATTTTAGTTATTTTTTCTCTCAGGTTAGTGGACTGCCTTGCGGAGCAAGGCAGTACATTTACCTCATTTTTGAAAATATGAGCATTATAGCTATTTTTTCTCTCAGGGTAGTGGACTGCCTTGCGAAGCAAGGCAGTACATTTACCTCATTTTTAAAAAAATGAGCATTATAGCTATTTTTTTCTGTCAGGTTAGTACATTTACCTCATTTTAAAAAAAATGAGCATTATAGCTATTTTTTTCTCTCAGGGTAGTGGACTGCCTTGCGAAGCAAGGCAGTACATTTACCTCATTTTAAAAAAAATGAGCATTATAGCTATTTTTTCTCTCAGGTTAGTGGACAGTACATTTACCTCAGTCTTTCTTAAAATGAGCATTTTAGCTATTTTTCCTCTCAGGTTAGTGGACTGCCTTGCGAAGCAAGGCAGTACATTTACCTCAGTCTTTCTTAAAATGAGCATTTTAGCTATTTTTTCCCTCAGGTTAGTGGACTGCCTTGCGAAGCAAGGCAGTACATTTACCTCAGTCTTTCTTTAAGCATTTTAGCTATTTTTTTCTCTCCGGTTAGTGTACTGCCTTGCGAAGCAAGGCAGTACATTTACATCAGTCTTTCTTTAAATAAGCATTTTAGCTATTTTGCTGTCAATGCACACAGAACACTGAAGTGGACACTAATGCATCATAAAATACAATATCAATCTCTTGCCATCATCTGCAAATGCAAGAATTTTTTTTTAAAAATCCAATATTGCTGACAGACAAAAAATTATGCTGATTGGTTCTTTCTTCTGCTGAAGACAACTCTTGCAGGTAAAAAAATATTGTTACATTATATAACCCTAAAGAACAATACTACTGATGCATTTTGAAATAACTTTTATTTGGAGAAAATTACAATTGATCATCAAAAAAATATAATAAAATCCTTTTTTTCTTTTACAAAAAATATTTCCTTCCTTTTTTATGCGTCAAGAAAATAAAAATCAACATTGGGAAAAATACTGACACAAATGATCACAATTCATTAGTGCATGATCAAAATCCATGCACTAAAGGGTTAAAATAAGCATTTCAGCTATTTTTTCCCCCTCTCAGGTTAGTGGACTGCCTTGCTCAGTCTTTTTTAAAATAAGCATTTTAACTATTGTTGTTGCCTTTTTAACATTTGTTGTTTTGCAAAGCTGACCGGTCAACAGAAGAGTATGTCATACTCGCTGGAAAATGCCAATCTCTGATTGGCTGACATGAATTCCCAAGCCGCTGAAGCTTCTGGAACTTTCTGGCACTCTCTGCTTCTGAGTCTGCTACGGTCAAGGTAAGACGTGTTTGTGTTTTCTCCATTAAATATAGTATTTTAATTTTTAATTTAATTAGAATATTATTGTAACTGCTTACAGTTGTTAGATTTAATGTGTTGTTTGAGAAGTTGGTCGATTTTAAAAGTTTAATTGCTGTGGGATATTTCGTTGTGGCTCTGATTACGTACTAGCTAGCTTGATGGAACAGGATTTTCTGGATTTATACGGAAAGCTAAATGTTTGTACGCCAAAAAGACGCTAAAGAATAAATTGCTGTGGTGTTTTTAATTATTATGTAATTTCTTTTGTATCTTTATATGTGATATATAGTCATATGCCGGCATTATGTGAGATATTTTCCACCTGGGAGGGTGCGGTTTTTATTTTGCTTGTGTTAGAAGCACAGCAGTGGGCAGATCCCAATGACTTCATACTACTGCGAGTCCACCGATCGATGTGAGTGTTTAGGGCGTCTGGTTTATAGTTGAAGCTTTGTAGCGACGTTTCGCGAAGATGGTGGTTCGCAGTTGAAGCCTTTCAGGTGTTTTGGGTGCGTTCACCCTGCAGCCTGAAGTAATCCAATTCTGACTTTTTTGGTAATTCCGATTTTTATTTTGTTTTTGCCCGGGCCGTTCACACTACCAGTAAATGCGACCTGTATGTGTTCTGCAGAGTGAACGTCAAACGACCTGAAAGTGTCCCGCATGTGCAGTAGAGGGCGCAATAGCGTCCGCGTTCTCAGTGTTCCGCCAACCGCCATAAAAAGAAGAGCTCAGTGTTTGCGGAAGTAAACATGGTTGCTAACGGTGGAGCATAGCTTACATAATTGAAGTTGTCTGACCGGAGCAGCATATTAACAGCTTAATCCTCATTGTCCTCATTTATTCATACAGTAAAAGACTTGGTTCATTTGGATGAAATCTATTTTTAAATTAACATATTTAAAACCCTTTATATTTATTGTTTAATCTCTGCTTTTTCATTATATTTGAGCCAAGTTGTAAAATGTATAGATGTTTGCAACAGTTGCGAAAAGTATCTCGGTCCTGCTTACAAGCCTCAGAACTTCTAAAAAATTTTTAAAATTATTTAAAAAATATTTTTACACCTCTTTTTAATGGCCATTTATTTTGCTTCTCATTACAGCTTTTCACTTGTGCGAGACTGAGATTTGGAAGTTTCCACTGCTGCTTGCTGAGATCCTAACTTCTGCATCACCACACATCAGCTTAATCCATCTACATACATATAACTCTTAATCCTACACATACTTTATCTACATATTGAAATACGTTTTTTGCATAGTAACATTCACACATAGTCCTACAAATACAGTTTAAGTTTAGATATTATTTGTAAATAACAGCTTTCCCCCCAGATGTCTTTTTTTTATTCTGGTCTTGCAGAATGCCACGGGGTCGTCGGTCCGAGTCTGCTAAGGTGAGATGGAGGAAGCTGGAGAGTGTGCCGGACGTCGCCAAGGTATATAAATTACACATCGCATTAATTGTTTTGTCTAACAGTAGTTCTTACTGTAGTTTGACTTTAAGCGTGATCATAATTGTTTCTGTGTTGACAGCCGGGGACATCATCGCTCACGTCTCGGGCTTGGACCACCACAGAGTCTCCGCCGAAGAAGGTATAGCTACCATTTACTTTCATTAACTTATTGTTAGATGATAAGTCATTTGCTTTACTCATTCCATTTATGTCTTTAGACGTCGCGACTGCTGGAGGGTGGCCTGCCCGACCAGGTAAGTTCATGACAAGTCCAGGATCATTTATTTACAATAACCCAATCCAGTTATGTTGTGGTTAATCTAAACATTTTTTAAATTATTTTTTTGTAGATGTCCCTGCTGTGGTGCGCCAGGAGGAGTCCCGTGCGCCATCGACCTCGCTTGGGTCACGTATGTGCATAAAATTTGTGTTGTTTTGTTGTTAATTTCAGAGGCATGAAAGTCTAATCTGATATTGCATGTCTCTAAACAGGCCGTGGGACGGGCGTCGCCATCGGGTGGAGACGTGGCCAGCTTCCCGGGTGACCAGACGGAGCTGCAGTTGGTTCTGCTACTGCCGAGGCTCTGGAGAAGAAGGTACTTTTTTTGTCAATTTCATATGCAAATCTTAGTTTGGATGATAAAATCAATCAAACTTTAATGGTTTTTCTTTCTTTTTTTCTTCAGTTTGCTCTTTTGGTTGGTGATTCTCATCTGCGTGCTATCGTGGATGGGTATTCTACCATGCCAAAGGGCGACTTCTCCTTAGGGTTGCTTGCATCCCCTGGAGCCTCTGCGGAAGAGTTGCGGCTTGAGGTCCTGAATACACTTCTGCCTCGGCCCCCCGAGGTGATCTGTCTTCTGGCCCCAAGCAACAACTTGACCGCCAGCAGGACCTTCGTGGAGGCCGGACGGGACTTTGCCAGGTTGTTGCGTACTGTCTGCGAACTCTCTGCTAATGTAAGTATAAGTATACTGCATTTATTCATGATCAAATACATCTGAAAACTTGTCGTATGTTAATTTGGTCCTTTTATTTTGATTGAAATTTACAGGTGGTTGTTGTGGACTTTCCTCCACGACTTGTCGTGGACCAAAGTGCACAACATCTGCTGCGGCAGGAGTATCGCCGTGTGGCTGCTCAGAGAAGTAAGTGACGGATTCAATTTGTGTTTATACTAAAACTTAAGCAAATTAACATTTTATGGTGTTCAGGGTTCAGATGTATGAAAAATTTACTTATTTTTCCTTTCGTATCTACTTTATCTCAAATTGTTAGTGTGACGGACATTAAGAATGACATTTTTTATTTTCCTGTCCAGATGTTCGGTACCTGCCTGTTACCGAGCATTTCCCGTTGAGCAGCCTGCACTTGTGGAGCAGGGATGGCGTAAGTTAAATAGATTTTTTGTAATTTAAAAATATTATTTAGGTGTACTGTATTTTATAAAATGTCTTTAACTGTTATAGGTTCACCTGAGCGACCATCCTGGATGGAGGTCCTTGCTCAGTTGCTTCAGGCGGCGGTCTGCTCGCAACCTGAGTTAAGTGCACCGAAATCTCCAGCTCCCGTGACGTTGGCTCCTCCCCTCCTGGGACGGCTTCCCCCCTGCGGTGAGACGTCCCCTGCCCCGGCTGGTTGTGGTGGTGAGGTGGCGGCTCCCCGTCGTTCGGACCCCTTCGACTGGACTGTGGTTGGTGGCCGGAAGGTACTTGATACATACTTAGTTGATTTAAGCAAAGTTTTTGCATGTTTAACTCTTTAAAAGTCCACGAATGTGTATATTTGTCTTTTAACATGTATGTTTTGTGATGGGGTAGTAGCAAGAGTCCGCCTCCTTGAGTGTTCATTTCAACTTTTGTTTAATGTGCTGATTAGAAACTACATAATAGTTTTTTTTAAAAGTTTTTTTTTTTAATTGTGTTGAGGAGAAGAAAAACTGGGATTATGCTAAAATAATTAAGCCATTTTTTTCCAGAAGATCAGGTAAATCTTAAAAACCGGCATTTTGAAAATGTGAAAGGGAATTAGCTTACAAACATAAAATATGAAGTGCTACATGACGTCCCTCTGTTATGTGAAATTTCACATCTTCAAAACAGTAATTATGCGTATTTTAAGAAACTGGGGAAAGTTGTTCAAGTAATGACGAAAAGAGCGACTATGACAAGTTGGACTGGAGTAAAAGCAAAAATGGCGAGATTGTGATATTGATTGGTGTGACAGAAGTCTGTCAACACATTTTGTAATATGTAGTTTAGTGGTTTATGAAATAAATGTAGTTTATTGATGCCCAAGTGAAAATGGCTTATGAAACCATAAGCAATATAAAATTTATAGAAATGTATACATAACTGTTAAGTAGTTTAAATAATTTGACTAAATATAAAATAAATAAATGAAATAACTAGAGTACACATGAATATTTATTAATCTATAATGAGTCAAGAAAAAACTTAAAGACACTTAGAGTTGGTTATGTACACAAAGAATTATGGGACTAATAACGTGCAGCATACAGGGTGGTCTGTTTTTAACTGCAAGACAAAAAAGTGAAACTTGCAAAAAAGAGTCTGAGGCACAGTGAAGATTGTGATGATGATGATAACGATGATGGCATTTGTATTAGAAATCTAGAGAATCAGAGGCATAAAGGGTAAGATGAGGTCAAGACAGGTGTAGAGGCAGCTACTCAGAGATCAAAACTCAGGAATGGCGGCGCTGCGCAGCTGTAAGGAGTTGATCACCAGGGGATGAAGAAGAGCCACTCCCCAAGCAGCTAGTAAGCAGCATCCAGTTGTGGTGAGCTCCAGGAGTTAAGGTAGTAAACCTTTGTGAGCTCACAATAAAAAATAAAACAATTTCCAACTTGAAATTTATGTAACTTCTGTATGTGAAATAACTGTGTTTCCAAATGAAAAAATAATTTGTAACATTACACCCTTAAAGTTGTGTAGCAGAAAATACCACATAAAGCAATAATATGATTTCTGTGGAGGAAGTTCAAAGGTAAAATTAAGTTTATTAAAATTACTATACATGTATACCCTGGATCCAGAGGGTTTGCTGCCACTGAAAATGATTTTTCCATGTTTACAGGCGTCGCGTGAGGTCCAGGGTGGTGATGGCTGTCCACACACCACTGGGAGGATGGTTGACCAACAGGTACACTTTCTTCACCTCAAAGCAAAACTTGTTGTGTCCTCAATGTACAAATGAATCTATTTTAAGCTATTTCTTTATTTATAGGGAGACCTGTTGGACTCTCCATCCCCCGAATCCTGTGTGGTTCAGCCCAGCGTTGCTGGAGGAGATGGACCGGATCGTTCCTGCGTCTGGCCGTGACGCTCCGCTACCTACATGTTCTCCGAAGGGGAAGAAGGTATTTTATTCTATTTTTTAAATATCCAGGTGATTTGATGTGCCACAATTGGTTTTAAAATTATATATTTTTTTTATTAGAAGGCGAGTCCGAGGCGTCGTCCAGTTTCTGATCCTCCAAGCTGAGTCCGGTGGAGCAGCAGGTGTGACACCGTTTCAGAAAACATATCACAGATTTATGTACATAGATGTATGTTCACTTTGCACCAAGTTGAGGGCTTCTGTTGATTTATAGTTGGAGGGAGCGCCGAGAGAGACCACCAGCCCAGCTCGTCGCGAGGCACGGAGACCGGTCCCCCGATGGACGTCGAGGCCCTGCCGAGTCCTCTCCCGTGCCACCAGAGGACCATGTCCGGGATGGGAGCTGCCAGGTAACTCCTTCCTACCATCTCAGTCATAACAAATTCGTGGAACATTGCGACATGTGCAAAAAGTTGGCCTACGTGGTTCTGTGTATGACAAGGCTGCAAAAGATCCTGTCACTCACATGAGCAAAAAGCTACAAATGGTTGTGAATAGTGAGTTTATGTATCTAAAAAAATATATACTTTCAAGTTTTTGACTTAGTGGACATGATGCTTCATTTTTTGTGCCTTTTTATTTTTTATTGAATCTAATTTTAAAAACATTGTGTTTTTGTTTTTCAGATTGGCTAAAAAACTTAGCCAATGTTACAGATTAATTTCTAAAGTACAGAAAAGTTTATTTGAGATGTACAAATATGAACATATGGATTTATTTTGTAATCCGATCAGAAACTGCTGTAATGACGGTATTTACCAATATGTTTGTTACTTTATTAAAATTTTATTTCAATCAATCTATTGATCATCAGAATAATTGATTTCTAAACTGCTAAAAACTTGTTTACAACAAGCCTAATTGGTGGTGGTAGGTAGTCATTAGTTAAATATTTGTATAAATACTGAAATGTTTTTTTTTTTATGTTACAGGCTTCTGCGCTGGAACCCGGGATCAGTGGTCCACCGGTCCTGTTGGTAAGTGCTACTCATTCCCAGGCTGACAGGAGGTATGCTGCATTTTCCCGTAATCACCAGTGCACATGCATGGCACTCACATTTTTAGCTTACCACAATGAGGGGTTGCAGTTTGACACAGTGTTGCTTGACAGAGTGATTGAAAAAGGAGATGAACTTTATACCGGTGCTAAACAGCAACTGATCAGTGATGGAACATTTCGTGACAATCACTTGACTTTTGAAGAGATGCCTGACCATGTACTGACAGATGGGAACATCTATGCAGTACACACCACTGGTTTGAGAGTAGGTCATGTTTTTGCTCAGAGCGGGAGCCCTCAAGGAACTCGACATTTTGGTTTGCCTCTTGCCCTGCAACTGGAATGTCTGTCGGAAAATGTCACCCATGCTTTTCTTTTGGTGACTCCTGAGTGCATTGCAGTCTTCAGGGACAGAAGCGGTCGGTTTGGAGTTTTTGATTCCCATTCAAGAAATTCAGTAGGCCTGCCGCATCCCAGTGGTACTGCAGTGATGATGACTTTCTGCAATCTGTCTGACATGGTCAACCATCTGCATAAGCTCTTTCGAAACCGCGGACCCAATGCCACCTATGAGTTTGTGCCAGTAGGTTTTGCCAGGGAAAATGACGGCTCTTCTCAGGATTCTGCCTTTCAGAAAATTCCACCTGAAGGCACAAAAGTAAGTCCAACTGTTTTCAAAACAGAGAGCACCTCTGAAGAGGAAATTCCTTCTTGGCTTAGGGAAGTTGCAAACGTATTAGAGGAAACAGCTCCAACCATTCCAAATTCGTCAAAGTGCCAAAAGCTAAGAGAAGAAAAATTAAAAACAGGGTCAACACGCAACATGGACATAATGTCGCAAATAAAATGAAACAAAGTTCATCTCAAAAAGAAAAATATCTGAAATCTCTAACATTTAGGACCAAAAAGCTACAAGCCGTAAAAGAAACATACATGCTTCACCAAGCACAGAGAAAGGATCAGTTCAAAAATAGATATAGGGCAGATGCGTCTTTCCGGCAGAGAAAAATAAATTACTTCAAATACAGATTTAACTTTGTCCACAGCTTCAGAGCCACTCATAAAGACTACATGGCAGAGTATATAAGGAAACGTTTCAGAGATGATCCTGTTTTTAGAAGCAGACAAAAATCATACATCAGGAATCGTTTCAGAGATGATCCTGTTTTTAGAAGCAGACAAAAATCATACATCAGGAATCGTTTCAGAGATGATCCTGTTTTTAGAAGCAGACAAAAAGCGTACACCAGGAATCGGTTCAAAAACAATCCAGACTTCAGAAGCCAACACAAAAAAACAATGCGTGAATATAGGAAGGTGAAGTATCACAGTGAGCCTAGTTATCGGGTCAAACATAATAAAAAATGTGTTGCTGACAGAAGAGTCAGAATATCAAGAAAAGCACTTTCCAGAAATTTCACACTGCAGCATGCTTTGCGAATTAGAAGGAAGTACAAAAGAAACGTAGGCTTCCACCTTCAAACACCACGCCCTCTGATGAGTGACGAAATGAAAGCTGCAATACAAAACTTTTATAAGAACATTCAAAACGGACCGACATACGTTTGCACTGTGTGTCACAGAGCTCTTTTTCCCAATCAAGTGAAGCACTGTAAAAGAGATAAATATACCAAGAATATGCGTGTAGTAGCTGATTGTTTAACAGGTACGTATGTTCACGTGTGTGAATCTGCTTGCTCAACTCCATGTTCTGTACCCGAAGAGAGGACAGGGGAGTGGATCTGCTACACGTGTGACAGCCATCTAAGCAGGGGAAAGATGCCATCGATTGCTGCTGCCAATAACCTTGATTTAGCTCCTGTTCCCCCAGAGCTTGCGGAATTGAATGTACTTGAAAGGCAATTAATTGCAAAATTCTACCTTTTGCAAAAATTGTTTCCTTGCCCAAGGGACAGCAAAGGGCAATACATGGAGCAGTTGTCTGTGTTCCTTCTGACATGGAAACTGTTGTAAACAGTCTTCCGAGGCCCCGTGCTGAAGCCCAGCTTTTACAGGTGAAGCTGAAGAGGAAAACCAAGTACAAAGGCCATCAATACTTTTACACGGTCAACATGAAAAATGTGTTAGCTGGACTGCGCAAGCTTAACCCTTCGGAGTCAATTGACGCGTATCCGAGTCTTTTTTACATGTCTGATTTGGCGCGTCGTAGCAGCAAGACTCCGCCTCCCCCAGTCTCATTTTCTACTGGTGTTTAAAGTGCACATGTTAAACTACACAACAGTTTTTAAATTGTGTTAATAGGCCAAGTAAAACCGGAGTTATGCTTAAATATGTAAACCATATTTGTTTCAATTAGCGAAATTGTAAAACCCGCTCCGTTCCACAGTGAGACGGAGCGCTCTCGCAACACAAAGAATACAACAGATCCCCTCACTCGAGCTCACGTATTCAACTGATAAGAGTTCACATTTTGTTGCAGATAAACGAAGGACAGTGACGCAAGTAACGGCGCGAAAAAAGTAAAAAAAAAAAAAAAAAAAAGTAACGCGGGAACGGAGAACAGAAAAAAGAGAGGCACGTCAACAGATAGTTGTGATATCAGACGATAGACGATCAGTAAAATCTACCTCGTAATTTGTATTTCGGACATTGTATTTTGTTTTTTCTGTAAAGAATGATGAGAAGAATGAATGTGGAGCAGGCAGCAAAGCTCTTTTTTGAGCTCGAAGATGAGGGAGACTCGCAGTCTGAGTCTGAAGCAGACAGCGAGGATTCTGATGACAATGTAGCGATTCAGTCATTCATATCGGGAAGAGAGAGAGAACATGGGTATCAGGAAGAAGATGAGGTAGGGACAAACATAGGGACAAACATAGGGACAAACATAGGGACAAACGTAGCTAAGCGAAGATCGAAACTGAGAAGTAGGCGGCGCTGTGCAACTGCGCGGTCTCGATCACCGAGAGGTGGCGCTGCTGAGCCACTCCCCCACAGTGATCCCTGGAAGACGGAGGAGGATCCTGACAGTGTGCCGGGAGTAAGCAGGTTTCAGCCACGGCGAACACCCGGTGTCCAAATAAACAACCTGTCTTCTCATAGTCCAAAAGATCTTTTTTTATTATATTTTGCCACTGACACAGTGAAAACAATTTGCCTCAACACAAACAAAAATGCAGCAAAAAATACATTAGGGAAAAAGTACAAATGGAATGACGTTGAAATGGAAGATCTGTACAATTTTTTTGGTCTACTGATATATATGTCTTTAGTTTCACTGCCCAGTATTCAGGACTATTGGAAGCAAAACAATATTTTGTCTGTGCCCCTTCCATGCAAAGTGATGTCCAGAGAAAGATTCAGAACAATATTTTGGAACATTCACCTTAGTGATCCAGAGGAAGATGAACAGAATGATAAAAGAAAAGGAACCCCTGGACATGACAAGCTTTTTAGAATCAGGCCTCTGTACGATGACATCCTCTGTGCCTGTCAGGCTTATTTCCACCCAAGAAGAGAGCTGTCTGTGGATGAAAGAATGGTGGGAACTAAAGCAAAAACAGGGATCACGCAGTACTTGAAGGACAAACCGACAAAGTGGGGAGTGAAAATTTTTGTATTGGCAGAATCAGCCAGTGGTTACACCACTGCATTCAAGATTTACACTGGCAAAACACAAACTCAAAGTGAGCATGGCCTGGCCTATGATGTTGTCAAGGATCTTGTTCAGACATCTTTCCTCGGTACAGGATACCATATTTATATGGACAATTTTTATTCTAGTCCAAAACTTTTTATGGACTTAGCAAGAATGAAGTTTGGAGCGTGTGGAACATACAGGGAGAACAGAAAGGGATGTCCCAGAGGGAGGGGAAATGCTCTGACCAAGAAAAGCAAAAGAGGATCTGTAAGGTGGATCAGAGAAGGACCCCTCGTTTTTGTGAAATGGATGGACACTCGTGAGGTCTCTGTGTGCTCCACCATCCATCCTGCTTTTTCTGGAGATACAATAGGCAGAAGAGTAAAGGCTGCAGATGGGAGCTGGTCTGTGAGAAAGATTCCCTGTCCAACACCAATTGTGGCCTATAACAAAAATATGGGTGGAGTTGATCTTTCAGACCAGTTGATTCAGTACTACTCCACAAAGAGAAAAACAAGCCGCTGGTACAGGACTTTGCTGCTCCATTTTCTGGACATTGCAACAACAAATGCCTTCATCTTGCACCGTGAGATGAGCAGCACAAAGCAAGAACAGGCCATGACGCACAAAGACTTCATGGTGGAGCTCATGTCTCAGCTTTGTGGCATGAGCAAGGAAGGCATTTCTCAGAGCAGGAGAGCAGACCATGTTCCTGTGGCAATTTCCACAGTCACAGATTCTGCCCAAAAAGCCACCAAAGGCAGACTGAAATGCAAGCACTGCTTGCAGTACAAAAAACGGTACGACACTCCATGGAAGTGTCAGGCATGCGATGTGCCCCTCTGTGTTGTGGTGGACAGAAATTGTTTTCTGGAGTGGCACAAATAATTTTTATTGTCTTATGTTACATCTTATCCTTTGTAAATAATTGTACAAATATAGATAAATAATTGCCATGACTTCAATTTATTTGGAAAAGTTTTATATTTTTTGGAATCTTGTTTTGATGTGTTTGTGCACAAATGAATGAATTACCTACATTTTGTTGATGATAATCTTCTAAACATGAGTTGTTTCCTGTATTTGTACATATTGATTTTGAAATTTATAGTGTGCTAAAATTGCCAGGAGAAGTAATTGCCAGGATTTAAATATATTTAGGAAAGTTATACATTTTTTGGAATCTTGATTTGATATTTTGTAAATAGTAGCACAGGAACAAATGGATTACCTACATTTTATTGATAATAATTTAATATACATGAGTTGTTTGCTATATTTGTACATATTAATTTTGAAATATAGAGTATACTTTATAATTCTAAACCATAAAACATAATTGTTATACATATTTGTGGGTTTCACAGTGACAAAATAAAAACTTTTTCTACTCGAATTTTCTTTTTTTGTGTGATTTTAGGGCCAAAATGCAATGTCAGTATGTCCAAATGACAAAAATATGTGTAAATTGACAAAGTTCAGGCTGTCCTGAAAAAAATGATAGCACATAAAGCAATATTAATGGTTTTATTAAGAAATATAAAGGTAAAATCAAAATTAGTCAAAACGGCCATTTAGAACACTGACTCCCAAGGGTTAAAGAGACTCATCCAGATTACAAAGACGTAAGTATAAATGAAAGTGCCACATTTGAGGGTTTGCAGGAGGACCAGCCAGTTGAGGACTTGGACACGAAAGCAGAGGAGACTGAAATGGATGCAGCAGCAGCAGACCAGCAACCTGACCACATAGGGGCAGAGCATCAGGCACTTCGACCTGGTCTGATCTTGGACACTTGCATGCAGCCTCCTGACATAGCACAGGAAGTGCTGTCTTATGGAGAGGGAATTTTTAGCATTGCGCCGGCCCAGGGGAACAAGCCCATCTCCTTCTTCAGTGTTCCGAGACTTGAAGCCAAGGCGTATCCTGTGCATTTCCCAACTGGAGTAAACACGTTAGATGAATCCCGCCGTGTTAAACTTTCTCCAAGTATGTATTTCAATGCACGTCTCTTCTCAATAGATAGTCGGTTTGCGAAAGACCAGAGTTACCTTTTCTTTGCTCAGTTTGTTACAGAAACTAATATTGCCAATGATAGTATGTCCATTCAGACAAGGAAAGGGAAACCAAGCACCAAAGATGGAAAAAACATTTCTAGCAAAATGCTACAGGACAAAGACGAGTTGGAAAAACTAATCCAGAACAAAGAGGCCACTCGCTTCATGCAGCCGTTACGAGGAACTCCTGCTTATTGGGAGAAAGGATTACGTGATTTGCACGCCATGGTGAGGCAACTTGGAAAGCCCACTTTCTTTTGCACGTTCTCTGCTGCTGAAATGAGATGGCCAGAAGTCATTGAGGCCATCAAAGGTCAACATGGAGAGCAGGTAAGTTTTTCTGAGCTTGACTGGAATGCAAAGTGTGACATTCTTAGAAGCAACCCTGTCACAGTCATGCGCATGTTTGAAAGAGGGTGGATGCGCTGTTTAGAGACCTCATTCTTTCCCCTGCACAACCCATTGGACCAGTTGAGGATTACTTTTATCGCGTGGAATTTCAGGCAAGGGGTTCACCCATATACATGCTGTGATATGGATTAAGGACACACCTGAAATGGAAGACCCTCTTGTTGCGATGAAGTGATAAAGTTCATAGATCGTTACATATCTTGTCAGTTGCCTGATGAGACAAAGGATCCCGAGCTCCACAAAATTGTATCAGAGGTTCAAATGCACAGCAAAAAGCACTCAAAGTCATGCAAAAAAGGTAATGTTGAATGCCGATTTGGATTCCCCAAATTACCAATGGAACGCACCAGAGTTACTGTCCCTGTAATTGACTTTGATCTGGAAAATGATGACGAAAAACCAAAGCTAGAAAAGAAAAAAGGTAGGAGAAAGTCCAAAAATCCAGATCAAAATTTGTCTCAAACCTACAAAGAGAGGCTAAAAAGAAACTGAAACCAATAAGGGATTTACTAAAGGATGTGAAATCATCTTTCAGGGATTTAGAAGAGTTACTCCATGCTTGTAACATGACCAAAGTGGAGTACAATGGCCATGTTGATGCTCTGACTTCTGGAATGGTGGTAATGATGAAACGTGATCCTAAAGACAGCTGGGTGAATGCATACAACCCTGATCTCCTACGTGCATGGAACGCCAACATGGACATTCAGTATGTGCTTGATGAGTATAGCTGTATTGAGTACATGATGTCGTACATAGCCAAGCCGGAACACGAAATGGCACAGTTCCTGAAGTCTGTTGTTGATGATTTAAAGACGGCCAATGTCAGCCAAAGGGATGAAATGAAAAAATCATGCAGGCTTATTCAAAACAGAGAGAGGTTAGTGCTCAAGGATCAGTTGCGCGCACTTGTAGCCTACCGCTCAAAAAGTCCTCGCGCAGTGTCCTTTTTCTTCAAACAGATGAAGACGGTATGAAAATGAGCCTTCCGATGAGTAAACTTGTGAACATGTCCCCAGATGAGGAGAATGTTTGGATGACAGGATTGCCAGAAAAATATCTCAACAGACCACAAACGCTGGAATTTGAACACATGTGCCTGGCAGAATTTGCGTCAGAATACAGGATTTATATGGTAATCAAATTGAAGGGCCAAATGCAATTCCCTCCTTAATGATGCAGGATACATCCAGAAAAGAACTATGGGCAAACCTGCAGTCATTAGATTTACTCGTTTCTCTGAGAAAAAACCCCCGAAAAGTTTTACCGACGACTTCTGAAGTTGTATTTTCCACACAGAAGAGATGAGGACCTTAGAAACGAGGAACACACAACCTACGAAGCCTTTTACAACAATGGTTCCCGAGGTAGGTATCAGGTAAAACAGTATGTGGATTTCAACCGCAAAAGGTATGAAGGGCAAGGTAAGAAAATTGACAAGATTATGGAAGAACTGAAAAAGCAAGGCCCGGTTCGTAACGCTTGGAACACTTTGCACCCGAGGTTGAGTTGGACCGTTTGGAATGCGCTGCTGAAAGACCACCAATGGAGGAGGAAGAAGAACAAGACCCTATTCCAGATTATGAAATTGATGTCAACAGTGGAGACATGCCAAAAATTGAAGCTCCTAAATTGAGCCCTGATTTCATCAGACAAATGTACAGGAGTTTAAATGAGACTCAAGCGTCTGTGTTTTACGCCATTCGTGATTGGTGCCTGAAGCGCGTCTGGGGTGACGACCCAGAACCATTCTTTTATTTCTTGACGGGAGGAGCTGGCTGTGGTAAATCTCATGTCATCAAATGTGTTTACCAGGAGGCAACCAAGCTCTTGCGCCAGCTTCCTAGACTTCTTGACATTGGTGACATGTCCAAGCCCACTGTGCTCCTCACAGCTTTTACTGGTACTGCAGCGTACAACATATCGGGGAAGACTTTACATTCCATCTTGAAACTGCCCAAGAGTTTAAAACCACCGTACAAGGGACTTGGAAATTCATTGGATGAAGTGCGGGCAGTTCTTTCCAATGTGGAAATCTTAATCATTGACGAAATCTCCATGGTCTCCAAAGACCTATTTGCATATGTTCACTGGAGATTTCAACAAATCAGGGGAAACACAAGGTTATGGGGGGGTCTCGGTTCTGGCCGTGGGAGACTTCTTCCAGTTGCCCCCCCTTGGACGAGCCAAACCTCTTGTGTCGTCGAGGATGGCATGCTTGATATCTGGAATGAGAATTTCCAGATGATCGGCCTAACAGAAATCATGCGGCAGAAAGACGACAGGGCATTTGCAGAGCTCCTGAACCGGATTAGAGTTAAAGGTAAAGGGATTTGCTCAGTGAGGATGACAGGGCTCTTTTGATCCAAGCTGTTACTGACCCCAAAGAGTGTCCAATGGATGTCCTACACATTTTTGCTACAAACAAACAGGTGGACACCCATAACGCAGCAGTTGTGGCCTCTTTAGGTGCAGCAACAGTTGACATTCCGGCAGAGGACTACAAAAGGGTTACAAAGACGGGAAACATGATTAACTTGGGCTGTTGCATAGCGGGTAACAAACGAGACTTGTCTAACAGCATACAGGCTGGTTTGGGTTTTAGGGTAATGATTATAAGAAATTTGGATGTAGAGGATGGTCTTGTAAATGGAACATTTGGCACCATTGCTGATATTGTTACCAGTACCAAAGATGGAGCGACTAGTGTAAAGTTAATTGGACTCAAACTGGATAATCCACAGCTGGACACACAAAAAGATTCGAGGTAAGCCAGACAGCAATGTTGACATTGAAAGATTTGAGGAACAGACGAGCGTAAGGGGCGTGGTACGACGGCAATTTCCAATGAAGTTGGCCTTTGGATGTACAGCACACAAAGTGCAAGGGATGACCATGAAGTCTGCGGTAATTTCCTTGAAGCGGATTTTGAACCCGGAATGGCATATGTGGCCCTCAGTCGCACAACTTCTCTTGAAGGACTTAAAATCATTGATTTCGATGAAGGTAAGATCTACGCTGATGAAAACATCAGAGCAGCTATGGAATCAATGAGACCAGCATCGTTCTTGCACACCAGACCCCTCTTGAATTTCAGTCGGGTCATCAGGGTCCAACTTTAACAATTGTCCACCACAATGTCGAAGGTCTTGTCTGTCACTCTGAGGACATGAAACAACATCATGAACTCATGTTGGCAGATATCTTATGCCTAACGGAGACTCATTTATTTGGATCTTCTGTTCCAGCTTCTTGCCAACTGGAGGGCTATTGTTTCTTTCACGGAACAGACATGTCTCCTACTCAAACAGAGTCGACATTGCTACCAAAGAGGGTGGGGAGTAGCGACTTACTGCCGGAGTCTTCTCCAACCGCAGGAACGGAGATTCTTTAACGAGGTTACAGATCTTGAGTTCAACGTTGTCAAAGTGGACTCCCCAATCACAGCCCTTATCGCGACCGTTTACAGGCCACCAAGTTTTGATCTTGGAACATTCTTAAGAAATCTTCAAAACCTCTTGGATGGCCTGAATTCAATGAATATTAAGCCCACTGTTATATTAGGAGACTTTAATGAGGATCTTATTCCTCCTGGTAAAAATCCATCAATGAGTTGTTCAGAGCAAAAGGCTTTATTCAACTTATCTCTGATCCAACTACAGAAAAACGCACTCTCCTTGATCACATTTACATCTCCCATCCAGAATACTGTGTCCAGTCGGGTGTCTTGCAGACTTACTACAGTTACCACAATCCTATATATTGTGTGTTGACTTTAGTATAAGCTGCTTCTACAGTGGTTTGCAAAACTAGTCATGTCCCTTGAAGTTTTCATATTTTATCACATTACAACCACAAATGTAAAAATACAGTGGGGGAAACAAGTATTTAACCCTGGTGCGATCGTAACATTCCGTTTACTCCCCTTGTCCTACAGGTCAAAAAGCGGGTCAAAAAATGGGTAATAAAAAAGCCCCAAAATAAAGCAACTTACTTGAATTTGATATCCAAAATCTATTTTGCATGATAAAACAATCTGTTATCAATTAAATTAAGTTTAATTCATTTTATAGTGTGTTTTTTTGTTACACAGCATAAAAAGACAACCAACAGTATTAAACTTTTCTTTGTACGACCAACCAGCTGCCATAAGGTTTATTTACACTGTAAAGGTTTGTTATTAGAATTATATAAATGTGAAGTAGTTACTTCTGAATTAACTATATTGAAAGGTAATAAAGTCAACAATCTAACTTTTTGTCAACAGTTAATTCTTTTATATAGTTTAGGACATCAATTTTGAAAATACTTCTCTCATAAAACGTCCTTCAACATTATAAATTATAAAAGAGTGAACTGTTGACAAAAAAAAGATCCAAATTGTTGACTTTTCCCCTTTCATTATAATTAATCCAGAAGTAATAACTTCAGATTTATATAATTTCGATAATAATAAATCTTTACTCTGTAAAAGAAAACTTATGACATATGGTTTGTGGTAAAAAGAAAAAAAGCTGTAATACTGTTCAAAGACAATTTTACATGATGAAAAAAATAATTAAACTTAATTGAATTAATAAATAACAGATTGTGTCATCATGCAAAATAAATTTTGGATTTAAAATTGTATCAATTTGTTTTATTTATGGGCTTTTGTTAGGGTGGGTCATTTTTGACCCGTAGGACAAGAGGAGTAAACGAGGAGTTACTATCGCACCAGGGTTAAGATATTTTTTTCTACAGCTAAACATGCCAATGGGTCGCTTTTGATCCACAAGACAACACTGATGATTTTTCCCTGGTAGTCTTTTCTGGGGTCCTGGAAAGGAGGGTCTGTAAAGTCCTGGAGAATGCATGGGAGTTTGTCCAAACAATCTACATGTGTTTTGTGGAGAGTTTGCTGAGAGTTGGGACTCCACCAAGTAAACGAGCCTAACTCTGCTGGCATTGCACACCAGACTCTGTTACCTGTCACACAGGAACCTAACAGCCTCTAACAAAGGGCCCGGTGCTCCATACTCCCAGAAGAACCCCCGCAAAGTGTTCTATGACCAGGGCGAAAACCACACTGCTCTTCTGAATCCTACTTTTGACTATCCGACGGAGCCTCCTCTCCAGGACCCCCAAATAGACCTTGCCAGGGAGGCTTATTCGGATCCCACCATCCGGTTCCCCTTTTGAAAAAAGGCACGGTAGGGTGTTCTCCGGTGACCTGTGACTGAGTGAGGGAGCATTGAATCAAACGGTCTCACTCATCATAAGGGGGATTCAGTTTGGTCTTTCATATTGCATTCCGATGAAATATATTTGTGGTTGTAATGTCTCAGTATGGAACAATTCAAGGGGTATAATTACTTTGTAAGCACTGTACATCTTAACCCTGAATTCATAACATGGGATTCTTTTTGGAGAAAATGTTAAGATCTCACTTCATTTTTAATGTCACTTTATCTGACTGTTTCCTTCGTACATGTGACAATCAGAAGGCATTGTGGATTTTCTTAAATCGTTGTTTGATATGTTTGATATGTTTATTCATTGTGCACATTTGTGAATTATGGTGTATGCTTGTGGATTTTGCTGTAGGCTTACAAATATTCTTGTACACTTTGTGAATCTTTTTAGTACTTATTTAGTTCCATAGAAAGGAGGCTTCATAAATAGGGTTTGTATGTGCACATGAAAGTTTGTTTGAGCTTTGAGAATACGAAAGTGGCTGATCTTGAAACACTTATCGGTTCTCTGTCAGAGGAGTTGTTGGAAATATTGCACCAGGGAGAAGTAGATAAAACAATCAGCTACTACATTTATATTCTGTTCTGTTTTGAAATAAAAATAGTTTTAAATAGGTCTTCAATGTGGCCCAGACTTTTTCTTATTTTTCTAATCCAGTTAGAGTACCTGTTGCCCTTCTTTCATAATTTTTTGCGAAACTCCTTTTTTATTCGTCACTATTTGCGTCATTTAATTAAAGCTCTCCTTTTTTCATCGCTCCCCAATCACACTGCACTTTTTACTGCTGCAGCCTCCTAGTGGTTACCTTCACTTCTCTAGCAGAACAAAAGTTAAACTCACATTTGTCCTGTTAGACTCCCTCTATATGGTGATAATTTGTCTGGTTTTGGTGGAGTTAACCCTTTTTCTCCCAGTTTTAGTCTGTTTTAGCAGGTTGTTTTGCAGGTAGTTTCAAGCAAAATGATCCTTTGGAGGCTGCCCAAGAAGAGAGAGAGGAAACGAGACCTGGAGGTTAGGCCCATGAAATGTAGCAAATGTATCTAAATTGTAGCAACCTCAAAAGTAGTTACTTTTTTAGTTGTTGTTGATGATAGCTGTCTATTGATGGAATGACTGTGTATTTTTAGTCCAAGACACTCTCGCCTACCTCATGGGCTTGGACCCTCACCCAATCTGAGGAGAAGATGGAGTTCTTGTTTCTTTAGATGTCCCAGGTGGTGCAATCTGACCAGATAAGTACATGACTAATTAAGGCTAATATATTTGCAGATTTTGTTTATTTTAACTTGAGATTGATGATGTTGTATATGTAGTTTTGATAGGAGGAATCCAGTGTGTCTGCTCTTTTTTTCTTGGGTGACCTTGGTTATCTATGTTATTCATCTGAAACCTTTGTTTAAACAAAGTTTCATTTTTACTTTATTCATTCATAAATCAAATAGATGTTTAAAATGTAATGTATATTAATTTGTCTTTTTTTGTTTTGTCTTTTTTTTTGTTGTTTTTTACTACAGAGTCCGTGATGTGTCACTCCAGATTGGATGCCGAAGAACTACTTGGCCAAATAAAAGAGCTTTGGAGAAGAAGCAGTTTTTTATATTGTTTCAAATAGTTTTTCATGTATGTATATATTTAAAATAGTTTCATTTATACTGGAGAAACAGCAATATGTAAAATTAGATTGGATGTCTGAAAATAGAAATTAATCAAATCAAGTAGCTTAAAAAGAGACGTAAAACTTTTTTTATAGTTTCAAATACTTTTCATATATGTATATGTTTAATAGTTTCATATTTATAACAAGTGGATCATTATGGCAGAAGCCATAATGTTTCGCTTGTGAAAGTAAAACTGTTGGGTCTCATCTTGACACTCAGAAAACAACCCTGAGTGCCACACGGCCAGACAGGACACATGTAAAACAAAAAAAAGATAGCAAAATATTTTTATTGCAGAGGCATCCAATCCAATTTTCAATTAAATTTGTTGTATTCTTTAAATGTTGTAATTTTTGTTCACTGTAATCTTCACCTGTAAAAAGTTTGTAGAAATCTTTAACAAAAGTTCAATATATATATATTTTTAAACTGTGACCTGTTTGTGTGGTTTTTTTTTTTAATTAAAATTTTTATTTGTCACAGTCATGAAGTCCATTAACATACCTTTATAAGTGACCATATTCACTGATAAATACATTTACAAATATTTTATTGATTTCAAAGAGGAATTAAGAGATAATTTTGTCTCCACCTGTGTCTAACTTGAATGACAGATGCAGTGTCTGCATCCATGGTAAAACACTCAAATTATTACAGAGCAGGGCTGAGCTGGCATTTAGAACTACTTGCTGAATGGAGTAAGTCAATGATGGACAACATGTGAGTGATGTGCATTCTTCAGGCTAATATTAGCATTTAATTTTAGCTTATGCATCAATTTTAACATAATGAATGGTACAAGTACAGATTATTCTACATGCTTCTGCCTCTCCACAGGTTATTGACTACGTTGCAGCTTTCTTTAGCATTAATGCTAATTTTTAGCATAAAAACACTGGCTCAAAGCCGACGGGCACACTTTGGCATGCCCCTTTAAAATTTCTGCAGGAATTTTCTAGTTATAACATCTTCTTCCATTACCGTTAATACGGCTCGTACCGCTGCGTGCCCACCCACAAAAGTGATATCAAAACGTGTGGCTCGTACCCGAGAAGGGAGCTATTACTTTTATTGGGGATCGGAGTTACGACGGCGACGTAAAAAGCGAAAAACGAGCGAAATTTCCAACTGCCGAAACCCTAGAGTGTAACTGAAACCAACTGCCGCTTTTTAGAGTGAGAAACAGAGTGGAATTTTGACCCAAAAATAATTTTGAAATCGCTCTCATGGCCGCAAAACTTGTACTATTGGTATGAAAGTTGGTCAGGAAATAGCACCGCATGTCTGCTCCGGTAAAATGTTTCAAAATTTCTCTAGGGCTTACGGTTTTCTGTCCAGGTGCTCCAGAGCAAAGTGATGGGACATGACCAACTGACGCTCCCCCTCAGTGTTTAATATAGGTTTTTGAAACCTATCCCCAGTGTCTTATATAGATTTTTGAAAAATTACTCAGCTTAGTGCACACCATAGCAAAGCAAGGAAGTACATTTATATCAGTCTTTCTTAAAATGAGCATTTTAGCTATTTCTTCTCTCAGGTAGTACATTTACATCAGTCTTTCTTAAAATAAGCATTTTAGCTATTTTTTCTCTCAGGTTAGTGGCCTGCCTTGCTTTGCAAGGCAGTACATTTACCTCATTTTTTAAAAAAAAGCATTATAGCTATTTTTTTCTCTCAGGTTAGTACATTTACATCAGTCTTTCTTAAAATGAGAATTTTAGTTATTTTGCTGTCAATGCACACAGACCACTGAAGTGGACACTAATGCTTCATAAAATACAATATAAATCACTTGCCATCAACTGCAAATGCAAGAATTTTTTCTTTTAAATCCAATATTGCTGACAGACAAAAAAATTATGCTGATCGGTTCTTTCTTCTGCTGAAGACAACTCCTGCAGGTAAAAAAATATTGTTACATCATATAACCCCTAAAGAACAATACTACTGATGCATTTTTGAAATAACTTTTTATTTGGAGAAATAACAATTGATCATCAAAAAATATAATAAAATCCTTTTTTCTTTTTTTTTTACAAAAAAATATTTTCCTTTTTTTATGCGTCAAGAAAATAAAATAAAACATTGGGAAATACTGACACAAATGATCACAATTCATTAGTGCATGATCAAAATTCATGCACTAAAGGGTTAAAATAAGCATTCAGCTATTTTTTCCCCTCTCAGGTTAGTGGACTGCCTTGCTCAGTCTTTTATAAAATAAGCATTTTAACTATTGTTGTTGCCTTTTAACATTTGTATTTTAGCAAAGCTGACCGGTCAACAGAAGAGTATGTCATACTCGCTGGAAAATGTCAGTCTCTGATTGGCTGACAGCTAACATCTTGTTTCTACGTGTAACTGGGTCTATATTAATAGTTTTATATTTCCACAAAATGTGTTCTTTTATGTATTTGTCTGCTTCTACTTGACTGTTGCTGTGTTCCTCTGTGTCTACTATAAGAGGTTTGGTCCTCTAACTCCGCCTTATTTTCTTCTTCTTTTGTTCAGGGTCCTCCAGGACTATTATAAATATTAAGTTATTAATTTCCTCTCCCCTTTTGTTATTCGTTCCACTGGGGAGAGGCAAGTTTTATAATCTATTGTAATCCTTTCATTTATATTGTTCAAATGTTTATTTTTCTTCTGTATTAATGATAAGTGTTTGGATATTTTCATTTGAGTTGCTATTACACCTTTATATCAATTGATGCATGCTAACTATTATTTTGTATAGATCGGGTTGGAGAACTGGAGCACATGCTAGGTCTAATGCTAATATCTCCCGATTGACAGATTAAATAAACGGAGACCGCCTCCAAATCCAGACTTGATGTCTTGTGGTTTGTCTGATCACCACACAACACACACAACGCAGAAATCTACCGGTCACACTTGGTGCCGTTCGAACCGAGACATCTCCGACCGAGTCTGCAGTCAGCGCTCTCCAGTCCAGCGGACCTGTGACGATCTCTGGCTGGCTCCGGGCTCCACGCTGCGCCGCTGGAGCCTCTTTGCCCTGGGTGCGGTCTTTCAGGTCTAATACTACCCATTTTTGGCGCAAGCCGCTCGTAATCGACAAATAAAAAAAAAAGAACAATAAGTTTTCCATTAAAAGCAGTTTTTTTTTTTACTTTCTTTCCGCATTTGTTCTGGATGTGTGAATTTTTTAAAAAAAATCGATATTCTGATTTTTTATTTTATTTTATTCATCTTATCTGTATGCTTTGCTACAATTCTTAGACATGTCTTATGCAAATCTGCCTGAACTTGAATATGTTGGAAGCAGTGTCAGTTTTGGTCCAGCAAAAAATTCACACAATGCTTCACTGTGTTTTGGGAGGGGTAGGCCTGTGGCACCTGGTCACAATGAATGCACAGTTGACCAGTCTGCGATAAATCCAAAGTTTGTACCTGTTGCAAACTCCACTCCAGTTCCTCTGGTTGATTCACAGCCTACACATGTTGCACAAGAGGCACTCAGTGGTTTAATATCTGACCTGGCAAAACAAATTGGAGATAATATTACAGCTAACTTGTGCACCATGCAACAGGCCAACCACTCCTGGGAGTACCCTGCTAATAATCTGTCTCCTACTCTACTGGAGTCCCCCATGTTAAAGTTGTGGTGCAGTCTGAAGCCAAAGCCCCTCCGTTCTTCAGAGGTGACAATAGTGACACATTTTCCATTCAAGAATGGGAGGATCTGATGAGGTGTTACCTATCTAGGGCTAACTGTGAGACACCAGAAGAACAATATGGGCTCCTGATGTCGAGATAACAGGCAAAGCCCGTGATATGGTGAAAGTCTCTTTGCGGTGCCGCCCTGAACTGTGTGGAGGTGGGTTAATTAATGCTGTGTTTGATGTCTTGAAGCACCACTTCAGTGAACTCACATGTTCCAACTTGCCAATGAGAGACTTTTATGGTACTGTTCCAAAGGCTGGTGAGGATGCTATGGACTATTGGATCCGTCTTAATAAGTCCATTGATGCTGTGGTTGAGTGCCTCCGCAGGCGTGGTAAATGTGTGGAGGACCCTAATGCAGAGGTTGTGATGATGTTTATCAGCCACTGTCCTGACCCCACCCTTTCCTTGTCATTTCAAATGAAACCACCAGAACAGTGGACGGCAGCTGAGGTCCAGCAGCGCCTGGATGATCGTGTGAGGAAGGTCAACGGCTTAGTGGCAAATACACAGGCTGTTGACTGTGTCGACACATCACAAAACCTTATGACAACCCAGCAGCCCACTGAGGTGTCCAGTGTTATTGCTACCGAACCTGTTACTCAACAGATGGTGACCATGTTTGACAAGGTTCTCTCTCTGTGTAATGCGTCACTGGCTACCGGTCAACAGACAGCGGGTCGATCTCAGGTTCCTCGACGCATACAGCCCCGAGGATGTCGAGTCTGTGGATCCAGTGAACCCTCCACACATTCACATTGCAGACTATTCAGGTTATGGCTTCACTGTTTTGAGCCAGGACATGTGAAACGTGACTGCAGGCAGGCAGTGGGACAGAGATCCTCAAATGCTGCTTCACATGTTGATTTAAACTGACCAGCCTGTGTGATGAGAGGGGCAGCATGGGCATTGTAAACAACACCCTCACAAATTCTGGTAATCCACACTCTGTGTATGTTGACTGTTGTATGTTGACCGAAGAGAAAACAATAATTTTGGTTGGGTCACAAAGAGTTCAGGAAGCTAGTGAGTTGTTTTATGCTCCTGTGTCGATTGGTGGCCAGACGTCACTGAGAGGGATGCTGGACTCGGGCAGCATGTCATGTACACTTAGTGAAATAGGAGAGGCTAAGTTGAGAGCGGCAGGTGTTGTCCTGTCTCCACAACCTGTCCCTGAAAAAGTTGTCCTTGTTGGTTGTGGTGGACTCATTACGCGACCTAAATGCATTTATGAGCTGAACATAGAGCTCTACAGTCTTAAGTGTCTAGTGCCAATGTTCCTTGTCCCTGGTCAGAGGGATGAGTTGATTATTGGCACAAATGTGCTTCGACCAGTAATTCAGAAGATGAAATCTGATGGGAAATACTGGGAGATGGTGTCCTCTCATACAACTGACCCTGATTGTGAACAGTTCCTCCAGTTGCTGAGTTGCACCTCTCGGTGGCTGAGCCCAGAGGTACCTGATAAGGTGGGTACTGTGACATTGCAGCAAGCTGTTACATTGCTGCCTCGACAGGAATACATTGTTTGGGGAAGGCTTCCTCCCTCTGCTCCTGTGTCACCTGGGAGCACTGTCGTTGTAGAACCAACTTCAGCTCGCTCCACACCGAAAAACATCTTGGTTGGTCGGGTTATTACACCGATGTGGGGTGATCGTTGGGTTCCCATGAAGGTTCTTAATCCCACTGATAAACCTCTTATATTGCGCCGCAATAGTAAGTTGGCTGATGTGTTCCCATGTGTGGCTGTTGAGGACTTTCCTGTCACTCCGGGCTCATGCATGGTGCAGTCAAGCCAAGCTACTTCCTCATTCTCTCTGGGATGTGAATCATCAGATCCTGTGCAGATGCTAAAGGACTGTGGACTTGGTGACCTGGACTTAGAGGGTTGTGAAGTGTCCGATGAGTGGAGGAGGAAGCTGGCTGATCTGTTGTTGAGCTTCCAGGATGTGTTCTCCAAGGACCATTTGGACTGTGGGGAAGCAAAAGGGTTTGTCCATCGGATCCATCTATCTGACACTCGCCCCTTCAGGTTGCCTTTCCGCAGGGTGCCCCCGGCGCAATATCAAGTGTTAAGAGAAGTGTTATCAGAGATGGAGATGAAAGGCATAATCAGTAAGTCGATCAGTGAATATGCTTCACCCTTGGTGTTGGTGTGGAAGAAGAATGGCGACTTGAGAATATGTACTGATTTCCGTTGGCTTAACGCTAGGACAGTTAAAGATGCACATCCACTGCCCCACCAAGCTGATTGTCTTGCTGCCCTGGGCGGGAATGCCTTCTTCAGCACCATGGATCTGACCTCTGGGTTTTACAACGTGCCTCTGCATGAGTCCGACAGACGTTTCACGGCCTTCACTACACCACTTGGCCTATACGAGTATAACCGTCTCCCTCAAGGTCTCTGTAACAGTCCTGCATCGTTCATGCACATGATGCTTAGTATCTTTGGTGACTTAAACTTCTCCAGTCTCCTCTGCTATTTGGATGACCTGTTGGTGTTCGTGTCTTCTGAAGAGGAGTCGTTGAACCGTTTGAGGGTTGTATTCTCCCGGCTGCGGTCCAGCAACTTGAAACTCTCTCAGAAAAAGTGTCACTTCCTGAGACGGTCTGTGGCATTTCTTGGACATGTTGTGAGTGCATCTGGTGTCTCTGTTGATGAGGAGAAGGTGAGAGTAATAACTGGCTTCACAAAGGCAGATCTAATGGAGGCTGATGGTCACACTCCCTCTCAGCAGAAGGTTAGATCATTTCTTGGGATGGTAATATTTTACCAACATTTCATCCCTGCATGTTCTCGTATTGCCAAACCACTTTTGCCTTGACTGCAGGCCAGAAGAGGAGACACAAGGGCATCAGTCATCATGTGAGACCTGGGACGTTCAGGAAACTGACACCACTTGATTGGACCCCTGAGTGTGAGGCAGCCTTTGTGCAGTTGAAACATGCACTCCTCAATTCTGTGGTTTTGGCACACCCGGATTTTGACAGGCCTTTCATCCTTTCCACAGATGCTTCCACTGATGGTCTGGGTGCCGTTCTTTCTCAGGTACCGGTGGGTGAGGAGAGGGCACAACCAGTTGCTTTTGCTAGCAAGTCTCTCAGTCGTAGCCAAGCCAAGTACCCCGCTCACTGACTTGAGTTTTTGGCTCTTAAATGGGCAGTGTGTGATAAATTCAGTCACTGGCTCAAGGGTCATATATTCACTGTTTGGACCGAAAATAACCCTCTCACGTATATTCTGACCAAGCCAAAGTTGGATGCTTGTGAGCAACGCTGGGTCTCCAAGCTTTCTCCATACACCTTTGACATCAAGTATGTCCCGGGCAGGTTGAATATTGTGGCGGATGCTCTGAGCAGAGGACCATTTGTCAAGTCACTGGCTGAACGTGTGCTGGCAGAACCCTATGCTGAGCTATTGAAGCAGGCCTGTGATGTGAAGGATGAGTCTGTGCAGGCAGCTTTTCATCTGACTTGCCACCCCCAGTCTTTGGTTGACTTACCGTTCTCAACGGCTGTCAATGTCTCCATGTCTGACGATGATGTATCTTCGGTGTTATCATCCATCAGCAACTGGGAAGTGGCGCCTAGACACCGTGCCACGTCCCTAGCTGACCACTTGCCATCAGTTGTTGTTCCTAATGTTGATGCTTCCTCTGTGCTATCCAAGGCGGAGCTTCAGTCTCAACAGGAGCGTGATGCCACGCTTTCCAGGGTTCTCCATTATGTGACCAGGAAGCGGAGGCCTTCTAGACGTGAACGCCACAACGAGTGTCAGCAGACCGTGAAACTTTTGAAGCAGTGGGATAGACTTGTGCTTTTGGATGGGATTCTTTACCGTGTCACAAAAGATCCCTTGACGAAACACAAGCGCTTCCAGTTTGTCGTACCAGAGTCCCTTCGGTCAGTGGTACTTTCTGGCATACATGACAACGCCGGTCACCAAGGCCAGCCGCGCACTTTGTCGCTGGCTCGTCAACGTTTTTTTTTGGTTTGATATGGACAAGGATGTGCGTAACTATGTAAGGCAGTGTTCAAGATGTGTTCTCAGTAAGACCCCTGAGCCAGCTGCCAGGGCACCACTGGAGAGTATAAAGACCTGTGCTCCTCTTGAGTTAGTGTGCATTGATTTCTGGTCAACTGAAGACAGTCACAACAAGTCTGTGGATGTGCTTGTAATCACTGACCACTTTACTAAGTTGGCACATTCCTTTACCTGTCATGACCAGTCAGCTAAGAGTGTGGCAAAGAAGCTGTGGGAGGGTTTCTTCTGCATATATGGTTTCCCTCAGCGCATACACTCTGACCAGGGCCCAAGCTTTGAGAGTGAGTTGGTGGCAGAATTATTGGATATGGGTGGGATTATGAAATCACACACTACGCCCTACCACCCCATGGGCAATGGCATTACGGAGAGGTTTAACCGAACTTTGGGGAGCATGTTGAGATCTCTGCCTCCTAGAGTGAAGCAGAAGTGGCCACAAATGATTCAGTCTATGACATTTGTGTACAATTGTACTGCACATGGAACGACTGGGTTTGCACCTTTTTACCTGATGTTTGGACGGGTCCCACGGTTACCGGTTGATCTCATTTTCAAGAGTGTTCTTCGTGATGACACAGTTTGTGATTACAATGCCTATGTCAAGTCACTCATGGATGATTTACATTCTGCTATGGCCCTGGCTCAAGAACACAGTGCTTCTGAGCAGAGACATCAATCAAGGCAGTACAACAAAAGGGTCAGGGGCTTACCTCTGTTGGTGGGGGACCGGGTGCTGTTAGCAAACAAGGGCGCGAGAGGGAAACGTAAGCTGTCAGATAAATGGGAGTCTACAGTTTTTGAGGTGGTCGCTTCTAAACCCGGCCTCAACGTTTATAAGATCAGGGATTCGACAGGACGTGAAAAGACAGTTCATCGCAACCTCCTACTCCAGGTCAACTTCTTGCCTTTGGACCCTTCATTGGGTGAGCAGCACTCTGTTAGTTTTGTTGCTGCCCCTGGGGAGCCCGATACCTCTACCTCGGAAAGAGGAGCTGACACCCTTGGGCCTGGTATGCCTCCTTGTGCCAGTGAGTCTGCTGAAGCCCGTACGGCATCCTGGGTTCAGGCACAGTCGTCATGTGGGAGCGAAGACTTACCCTCTTCTGATGGGAAGTCTTCTGCCCCCCTTGGGTGGGCTGGTGCAGGTGCTCCTTCAATCCCTTCCATTGAGTCACATAGTCATCCAAGGGACTTGAATGACCTTCAGGGATTAGGTCACAGAGTGACTACACGTCTTGGCAGGATTATTAAGCCAGTGTGTAGGTTGATTGAGTCTATGGCCCAGATTGAGTCTGTTTTTGAGAGTCAAAAAGTTAAACCTCCTATTACGGCTGTGTAATTTTTATTTTTTTCTCTTTTGTTTGTTTTTTTTTTTTTTCAGTACTTCATCTTTGGTCACCTGATTGTTATGCTTCTAGGCAAGTGTTTTGTTGAGTACGTGGATGGCATGTGCACGATTTTATTTCTGAATATTGTCATTGGCCAAAACGGTGTGGTGTATAGGGCACCGCATCCTGTCTGATAGGTTTCTGTAACCTCTTAATCTTTTACTAGATGGCTCTTCTGCCGACTTTGTCAGTTGGCTGTGGTGATTTTTGGCCTGTGTTGAATGGTTTTTGTTTGTTTGTTTGTCTGTTTTCCTTATGATTTTATAATTTTGTGTAAATCTAGGGGGGTGAATGTAACTGGGTCTATATTAATAGTTTTATATTTCCACAAAATGTGTTCTTTTATGTATTTGTCTGCTTCTACTTGACTGTTGCTGTGTTCCTCTGTGTCTACTATAAGAGGTTTGGTCCTCCAACTCCGCCTTATTTTCTTCTTCTTTTGTTCAGGGTCCTCCAGGACTATTATAAATATTAAGTTATTAATTTCCTCTCCCCTTTTGTTATTCGTTCCACTGGGGAGAGGCAAGTTTTATAATCTATTGTAATCCTTTCATTTATATTGTTCAAATGTTTATTTTTTTCTTCTGTATTAATGATAAGTGTTTGGATATTTTCATTTGAGTTGCTATTACACCTTTATATCATTTGATGCATGCTAACTATTATTTTGTATAGATCGGGTTGGAGAACTGGAGCACATGCTAGGTGCTAATGCTAATATCTCCCGATTGACAGATTAAATAAACGGAGACCGCCTCCAAATCCAGACTTGATGTCTTGTGGTTTGTCTGATCACCACACAACACACACAACGCAGAAATCAAACGGTCACATACGCCTGTGACATTACGTGCTAAATCTGCCAGCCAGCTGTGTTGACAGTCTCAAAAAAGCAATTTTGTTGCATTTTTTTAATTGTTGTTTTGCTGAGCTGACTGGTCAGCTGTAGGACACGTCATACACGCTGGAAAATGCCAATCTCTGATTGGCTGACATGAATTCCCAAGCCGCTGAAACTTCTGGAACTTTCTGGCACTCTCTGCTTCCGAGTCTGCTACGGTCAAGGTAAGACGTGTTTGTGTTTTCTCCATTAAATATAGTATTTTAATTTTAATTTGATCAGAATATTATTGTAACTGCTTACAGTTGTTAGATTTAATGTGTTGTTTGAGACAGTTGGTCGATTTTAAAAGTTTAATTGCTGTGCAATATTTCGTTGTGGCTCTGATTCCGTACTTGCTAGCTTGATGGAACAGGATTTTTCTGGATTTATACGGGAAGCTAAATGTTTGTACGCCCACAAGACGCTAAAGAATAAATTGCTGTGGTGTTTTTAATTATCATGTAATTTCTTTCGTATCTTTATATGTGATATATAGTCATATACCGGCATTATGTGAGATATTTTTCCACCTGGGAGGGTGCGGTTTTTATTTTGCTTGTGTTAGAAGCACAGCAGTGGGCAGATCCCAATGACTTCATACTACTGCGAGTCCACACCGATCGATTTGAGTGTTTAGGGCGTCTGGTTTATAGTTGAAGCTTATGTAGCTACGTTTTGCGAAGATGGAGGTTCGCAGTTGAAGCCTTTCAGGTGTTTTTGGGTGCGTTCACCCTGCAGCCTGAAGTGATCCAATTCAGACTTTTTTGGTAATTCCGATTTTTATTTTGTTTTTGCCCGGGCCGTTCACACTACCAGTAAATGCGACAGGGAAACGACCTGAAAGTGTCCCGCATGTGCAGTACATGGCGCAATAGCGTCTGCGTTCTTGGTGTTCCGCCAACCGCCATAAAAAGAAGAAGAGCTCAGTGTTTGCGGAAGTAAACATGGTTGCTAATGGTGGAGCATAGCTTACATATTTGAAGTTGTCTGACCGGAGCAGCATATTAACAGCTTAATCCTCATAGTCCTCATTTATTCATACAGTAAAAGACTTGGTTCATTTGGATAAAATCTATTTTTTAAATTAACATATTTAAAACCCTTTATATTTATTTGTTTAATCTCTGCTTTTTCATTATATTTTGAACCAAGTTGTAAAATGTATAGATGTTTGCAACAGTTGTGAAAAGTATCTCGGTCCTGCTTACAAGCCTCAGAACTTCTAAAAAGTTTTTAAAAATTATTTAAAAAATGTATTTTTACACCTCTTTTTTAATGGCCATTTATTTTGCTTCTCATTACAGCTTTTCACTTGTGCGAGATGAGATTTGGAAGTTTTCCACTGCTGCTTGCTGAGATCCTAACCTCTGCATCACCACACCATCAGCTTTATATAGCTGGACTGTTACACGCTGGATTAATGTGGCCATTAATCCAATGTGTAACAATAATGAAGCCTACTGAAAATTTCAAAATAAAAGCCTTGACATTTTTCACATTAGGTAATTACTCTTTTGTGCTTTATGTGACTGGTTTAAACAAACTACTGTTACACATTGAAATGGTATGGTAGTTAAAATGAAGCTTAATGAAAGTTTCAAAATAAAAGTGCATATTCCCCTCAGGTTAATAATAATATTACACTTTTTTATGTTATTTATTCACACGATAGTGAACAGTTCATTAACATTAGCATTTCACAGCTTTTGACTAGTGCACTAGCACTTTTACCTAAAGTTAGCTATTAGCTAATTATCTCATTAATTAGATATGTTTAGTATACTGACTGGAGCATGTAAAATGAAAACAACATGGTCCTTTTGATTTCACATGCTACTGCCAGCATTTAGGCTAACATTAGCATATTTTAGCTTATGCATTAATTTTAACATAATGAATGGTAAAAGTACAGCTTAGTCAACATGCTTCTGCCTTTCCACAGGTTAGTGACTACATTGCAGCTTTCTTTAGCATTACTGCAGATTTTTAGCACCATAACGCTGCGTCAAAGCCGACGGGCACACTTTGGCATGCCCCTTTAAAATTTCTGCAGGAATTTTCTAGTTAATACTACCTAAAATGATTTTGGCAAAAAAAGAAAAATACCACCACCACTTTTTTCTGCCTAATTGGGAAAAAACAACAAATCATGAAAGTGAGGGATTTGTGACCTGTTCAGTGTGTCCCCTAACTCTTGCTCTTGACCACTGGAGAAGGGTACCAGCCCCCTCTCAACCTGAAGTGTGATAGATAAAGTATGGATGGATCCAGAGTGGGATTCTGTCTGCAGCCGGAGAGGAACTACTTTAGAGCCTAACACAAAGAATGATAAAGCCTGAAATAATTTCATGAAATCAGGCATAAAAACTTGTGAATTGGAGGCAAGGCTTCACAGTTTTCTCTGCATTCATGTAGTTTAGTTGAAAGTTTAAATTGTTCATCTGAAATTGTTTACCCCTGTCATCTGGAAGTTTTTGTAAACCTGAAAATTTCAATTCTGATTTTTTTCTCTTTAAACTGTTCACAATTTTTAATAGACAGAAATGTTAAATAACTATCAATATTGAAATCTGAGGTTGTTCTGAAAAAGAACAAAAGTTCAGACTCATTGCACCTTTTTTTGAGAATTTTACTGCCAGAAAATTAAAAATACCGGTCGATCCAGTTACAATCATAGTATAAAAACATTTTTGACATATTTGTTGTACTTACCAGAATTGACCTAGCAGGCAAACGTTTCCCAACATCCCCATGGCTTAGATATTTTTAATTTGCTTGATAAAAAGAACCTTTCCTGGTTTTATGCTTTCAGTGGGTGTGACTTTTGCCATGTTGCACACAGCCAGATTACTGTTCTGTGGCACTGTTTTCCAACTGGTTTCAATTCTACACAGGAGTGAAAGTAGGCAGGTAAGGTCGGGTACTGCGTACCTCTAAAAGATTTAACGGGTGTACCCAGTAACTACAAGAGAGGGGAGCAGCTATCTGCTGTAAAAATAATCAGTGGGTTCACTGTGCAGCTGTGAATGCACCCACTAATCAGCTGTGAACAGTGGTGGGAAAAGAACATTTAATAGACAGAAAGTAAAATGAAGTGTCATGCCGTGTCTTTTAATTTTTTGGGGAAAAAATATTTTCCTGCGTTCTTTGGGAGCTTGTTGGACCTTAATTACACATATATTATAAAATCGGACCCTGATACCTCCCGGAACCAGATTTTGGATTGGTGCCTCAGGGCAACATTGTGCTACAAGGGGTCTAGTATGCCATGGTTTCTACAGTGATCATGAGAAGTGAAATACAAATCAAACAAAAACTATATTCATAAAGTTTTTTGACAAAAATTAAGACATGGTTCCAAATCACCAAATATAAAATAAACAATCATTAATGACAGCTGTCATTAATAAATAGTACATTTAAGTACTACCGAATGCCATTGAATTGTAATTTGACTCCACTGCGCCCCCCTAGGTCAATCAAAAAGCTGTATCTCTTCGCTACATCAGCCAATCTTCACCAGACGTTTTGTGCATCGCATGGGGAGCACTGCAAAACGAAACAATGCGTATCACCTAGCAGACAGGCGAGGGAGCGTAAGCAGTGGCCTATTGGCCGAAGGGTTAGGCCGAAGCGGTGATGAACTCTGAGGGCTGTTTAAGGCTGCTTGCAGCTGTAATTAGGCCCGAGCAACGAAGCGCTGCAAAGGCCTATAGTAATCATGTTGTTTATTATTAGGCCCAAGCAGAAAAAGTGCTGCAAAGGCCTGTTGTTTTTGAAATGATTATAATTATTAAGCCAGAGCAGCGAAAGCACTGCGAAGATCTATTTTTCAAAAGTTATTTATTTTATTTTTTCTCCTGACAAATGAATTTGCTTTTTGGAGGCCATATCATATTAAAAAACTCACCAAAATTGATGGACACATAGAGACTGTAAAATATTTGTATTTTAAGGCCTTCGCATTTGATTAAATTCCTAGGGATTTTGATTGATCGGCTTGAAACTTGGTGAGGTGATTCATATGGCATGCCCAATTAAAAGTTAGCAAAACAGTGAGTTTTTGTGTATGCTGAAGGGCTGATACCAGGGGTCAAAATTCACAGACTCACCAAGAAACATGAAGAAACATTAAACTGTTATAACCTTAACCCTAAGCCTAACCTTAGCTCCGCACACGTTTGACAGGAAGTCACCTGTTTTTTCTTCTGTATGTCTTATTTTTACTGAGTAGTACATATGGAATTAATCTTCTACCACCTGACATAATATGACCTTATGATGAACTGTGATGATGAACTCTGACTCATGGGGGTGTGGCCAACTGGCTGTCCTTCTCCATATGCATACAATTGTCTCTGAATAACACACACATCTTCCGATTGGCAGCAAACTGGATACGTTTGACCTGTGTTCAATGCTAAAGAGCCCAACAGGGTTGAATTGTGAATTTACTCTACAGGGCCCCGTAGGTTATCCCATCACCAATATCTCCTCTCTACATCGACCGATTTACACCAAATTTGTTGTGTGTCGCCAGGGAACCATGCCGAACTCAACGGTGCGAACTGCCTGGCGGACGCATGCCTCAACTGTGCGAAAGGGTACGCGGTGGCAGGTGGGCGGCGGTACTGGATCCGCCGCGGTGGCTATAGGCCGGAGCGGCGCATGGCTGCTCGGGCCGTTTGAGGCTCAGCGGAGCTTTAATTAGGCCCGAGCAGCTAAGCGCTGCGAAGGCCTATTGTAATCGTGCTGTTTATTATTATTAGGCCCGAGCAGCTAAGCGCTGCGAAGGCCTATTGTAATCGTGCTGTTTATTATTAGGCCCGAGCAGCTAAGCGCTGCGAAGGCCTATTGTTTTTCAAATGTTTATTAGGCCCGAGAAGCTAAGCGCTGCGAAGGCCTATTGTTTTTCAAATGTTTATTAGGCCCGAGCAGCTAAGCGCTGCGAAGGCCTATTGTAATCGTGCTGTTTATTATTAGGCCCGAGCAGCTAAGCGCTGCGAAGGCCTATTGTAATCGTGCTGTTTATTAGGCCCGAGCAGCTAAGCGCTGCGAAGGCCTATTGAAATCGTGCTGTAAATTATTATTCTTCCGCAAAATAAATTGGCTTTTTGGGGGCTTTATCATATTCAAAAACTCACCAAACTTGGCGGCCGCATAGAGCCCGGTGAAAATTTACGTATTTTAAGGGCCTCGCAAAAATCGCAGAAGAAACGGCTCAAGGGCGCCCCCTAGCAACTTTCAAAAGACCCTTTTCTATTCACTTACTTTATCGTAGAGACTTGAAATTCGGTACAGTTGTAGAGCTCCCCAAGACACTCTGAATTTACAATTAATGTCATAGTGCATCTGTCCTAGGAAGTCGGCCATTTTGGATTGAAGTTCCGATTTTGACCCCATTTTGGCCGTTTACAGACGTCGCATTTGATCGAACTCCTCCTAGGGATTTCGATCGATCGGCTTTAAACTCGGTCAGATTGTTCATAAGGCATGGCCGATTCAAAGTTATCAAATTTGTGAGTTTTCGAGCATGCTGAAGGGGTCGTACCAGGGGTCAAAGTTCACCGACTCACCAGAATGTAATAAACTGTTATATCTCTTACAAATAAACTCACAGAGCCACCAAACTTTCTGTGTGTGATCACCTTTGGATGACCTACGACACCCAGTTGTGAAATTTTGAGATTACCTAAGCCACTCCCCCTTAGAACAGGAAGTGTCATGTTTTACTGCGAACGTTCACTATCTGACCCCTTTGACCTAATCAACATGAAACTGTGTCCACAGACAGAAGACATGTTGGTGTGCCAGGGTGTCCAACCGCGTTTGGTTTGGATGCAGCAGCTGTGCGTGGCGGTGTGGCGAAGTGACCTTTAACGCCGTCTCCTTACGTTTGGCCTTGAATTCCACAGTTTAAAGCCCAGCTGCACCAAACTCACTAAGTTTGATCCTTGTGGGCCCCTCGACAGGAATCCAGTGTAATTTTTTGTGGGCGTGGCCTAATGTCTCAACAGCGCCCCCTTGAAGATTTTAAATAATCAGCCCCAAGCCATTCTTTCACCTAGAATTATGAAACTTGGTACACTTGTGTATATTGTCAAGACCTACAAAAAAGTCTCTTGGAGCCATGGTCCAAACTCAACAGGAAGTCGGCCATTTTGGATCAAAGCCGCCATTTGCTGTTTTTCAGAGACGTCATATTTGATCGAACTCCTCCTACAGCGTTTGACATACAGACTTCAAACTCAGTCAGCAGAGAGTTGAGACATTAAAGGTCTAAAGTTATCACAGGAATTTTTGTATGTAAAAGCATGTGGGCGTGGCTAAGTGCAAAACTTTAACTATTCGCCATAAAACATCAAAGTGACATAACTTCCACATACAAGGTGACAGCTGCTTCAGACTTCCTATGTCTCAATACTAACCAACCCTCATTACATTCTCATGGTCAGATGATGACGCAACCTTAGCTCCGCCCACTTTTCACTGGAAGTTACCTGTTTTTTCTACTGTATGTCTTATTTTTACTGAGTAATACATATGGAATTAATCTTCTAACACCTGACATTATATGACCTGATGAGGAACTGTGATGATGAACTCTGACTCATGGGGGCGTGGCCAACTGGCTGTCCTTCGCCATATGCATAAAATTGTCTCTGAATCACACACGCATCTTCCGATTGGCACCAAACTGGATACGTTTGACCTGTGCTCAATGCTAAAGAGCCCAACGGGTTTGAATTGTGATTTTACTCTACAGCGCCCCCTAGACTATCCCATCATCAATATCTCCTCTCTACATCGACCGATCTGCACCAAATTTGTGGTGTGTCCTCAGGGAACCATGCCGAAGTGAACGGTGCAAACTGCCTGGTGGAGGCGCGCCTCAACTGTGCGAAAGGGTACGCAGTGGCAGGCGGGCGGCGGTGCTGGGTCTCCCACGATGGCTATAGGCCGGAGCGGAGCTTGGCTGCTCCGGCCGCTTGAGGCTCCGCGGAGCTTTAATTTTTTTTTTTTTTCTCGCCTCAAATGAATTGCCTTTTTGGGGGCTTTAACATATTCAAAAAGTCACCAAAATTGGCGGGCCCATAGACACTGTGAAAAATTTACGTATTTTAAGGTCTACGCAAAAATCGCATAAAAAATGGCTCAACAGCGCCCCCTAGAAATTTTCAAAAGACCCTTTCCTATTCACTTACTTTATCGTAGAGACTTGAAATTCGCTACAGTTGTAGAGCTCCCCAAGACACTCAGAATTTACAATTAATATCATAGTGCAAGTATCCTAGGAAGTCGGCCATTTTGGATTGAAGTTCCGATTTTGACCCCATTTTGGCCATTTACACACGTCGCATTTGATCGAACTCCTCCTAGGGATTTCGATCGATCGGCTTTACTCGCGGCGTGGCGAAGTGACCTTTAACGCCGTCTCCTTACGTTTGGCCTTGAATTCCACAGTTTAAAGCCCAGCTGCACCAAACTCACTAGGTTTGATCCTTGTGGGCCCCTCGACAGGAATCCAGTGTTATTTTTTGTGGGCGTGGCCTAATGTCTCAACAGCGCCCCCTTGAAGATTTTAAATAATCAGCCCCAAGCCATTCTTTAACCTAGAATTATGAAACTTGGTACACATGTGTATCTTGTCAGGACCTACAAAAAAGCCTCTTGGAGCCATGGTCCAAACCCAACAGAAAGTCGGCCATTTTGGATTAAATTCGCCATTTGCTGTTTTTCAGAGACGTCGTATTTGATCGAACTCCTCCTACAGCGTTTGAGATACAGACTTCAAACTCAGTCAGCAGAGAGTTCAGACATTAAAGGTCTAAAGTTATCACAGGAATTTTTGTATGTCAAAGCATGTGGGCGTGGCTAAGTGCCAAACTTTGACTATTCGCCATAAAACATCAAAGTGAAATAACTTCCACATACAAGGTCACAGCTGCTTCAGACTTCCTATGTCTCACTACTGACCAACCCTCATTACATTCTCATGGTCAGATGATGACGCAACCGTAGCTCCGCCCACTTTTAACAGGAATTCAGCTGTTTTTTTCTACAGCTGAATTCCTGTGACATAACTTCCACATACAAGGTAACAGCTGCTTCAGACTTCCTATGTCTCACTACTGACCAACCCTCATTACATTTTCATGGTCAGATGATGACGTAACCTTAGCTCCGCCCACTTTTGACTGGAAGTTACCTGTTTTTTCTACTGTATGTCTTATTTTTACAGAGTAATACATATGGAATTAATCTTCTACCACCTGACATAATATAACCTGATGATGAATTGTGATTATGAACTCTGACTCATGGGGGCGTGGCAAACTGGCTGTCCTTCGCCATATTCATGCAATTGTATCTGAATCACACACGCATCTTCCGATTGGCACCAGACTGGATACGTTTGACCTGTACTCAATGCTAAAGAGCCCAAAAGGATTGAATTGTGATCTCACTCTACGGCGCCCCCTAGAATTTTTTAAATGATCAGCCCCAAGCCATGCTTTCACCTAGAATTATGAAACTTGGTACACTGGTGTATCTTGTCAATATTTACAAAAAACTCTTTTGGAGCTATGGTACAAACCCAACAGGAAGTCGGCCATTTTGGATCAAAGCCGCCATCTGCTGTTGTTCAGAGATGTCGTGTTTGATCGATCTCCTACAGCGTTTGACTTACAGGCTTCAAACTCAGTGAGCAGAGAGTTCAGATATTAAAGGTCTAAACTTATCACAGGAATTTTTGTATGTAAAAGTATATGGGCGTGGGAAAGTGCAAAACTTTGACTATTCCCCAAAAAATATGAAAGTGACGTAACTTCCACATACAAGGTCACAGCTGCTTCAGACTTCCTATGTCTCATTACTGACCAACACTCATTACATTCTCATGGTCAGATGATGACGCAACCTTAGCTCCGCCCACTTTTGACTGGAAGTCACCTGTTTTTTCTACTGTATGTCTTATTTTTACTGAGTAATACATATGGAATTAATCTTCTACCACCTGAAATTATATGACCTGATGATGAACTGTGATGATGACCTCTGACTCATGGGAGCGTGGCCAACTGGCTGTCCTACGCCATATGCATGCAATTATCTCTGAATCACACACGCGTCTTCCGATTGGCACCAAACTGGAAACGTTTGACCTGTGTTCAATGATAAACAGCCCAACAGGTTTGAATTGTGATTTTACTCTACAGCGCACCCTAGATTATCCCATCATCAATATCTCCTCTCTACATCGACCGATCTGCACCAAATTTGTGGTGTGTCGCCAGGGAACCATGCCGAAGTGAACGGTGCAAACTGCCTGGCGGACGCGCGCCTCAACTGTGCGACAGGGTATGCGGTGGCAGGCGGGCGGCGGTGCTGGGTCCCCCGCGGTGGCTATAGGCCGGAGCGGCGCTTGGCTGCTCGGGCCGCTTGAGGCTCCGCGGAGCTTTAATTAGGCCCGAGCAGCTAAGCGCTGCGAAGGCCTATTGTAATCGTGCTGTTTATTAGGCCCGAGCAGCTAAGCGCTGCGAAGGCCTATTGTTTATTGTTTTTCGAATGTTTATTATTTTTATTAGGCCCGAGCAGCTAAGCGCTGCGAAGGCCTATTGTAATCGTGCTGTTTATTAGGCCGAGCAGCTAAGCGCTGCGAAGGCCTATTGTAATCGTGCTGTTTATTATTATTCTTGTGCCAAATGAATTGGCTTTTGGGGGCTTTATCATATTCAAAAACTCACCAAACTTGGCGGGCGCATAGAGCCCGTGTGAAATTTATGTATTTTAAGGTCCTTGCAAAAATCGCATGAGAAACGGCTCAAGGGCGCCCCCTAGCAACTGTCAAAAGACCCTTTCCTATTCACTTACTTTATCGTAGAGACTTGAAATTTGGTACAGTTGTAGAGCTCCCCAAGACACTCAGAATTTACAATTAATGTCATAGTGCAAGTATCCCAGGAAGTCGGCCATTTTGGATTGAAGTTCCGATTTTGAGCCCATTTTGGCCGTTTACAGAAGTCGCATTTGATCGAACTCCTCCTAGGGATTTCGATCGATCGGCTTCAAACTCGGTCAGATTGTTCATAAGGCGTCACCGATTCAAAGTTATCAAATTTGTGAGTTTTCGAGCATGTTGAAGGGGTCGTTCCAGGGGTCAAAGTTCACCGACTCACCAGAATGTAATAAACTGTTATATCTCTTACAAATAAACTCACAGAGCCACCAAACTTTCTGTGTGATCACCTTTGGATGACCTATGACACCCAGTTGTGAAATTTTAAATTACCTAAGCCACGCCCCCTTAGAACAGGAAGTGTCATGTTTTACTGCGAACATTCACTATCTGACCCCTTTCACCTAATCAACATGAAACTGTCCACAGACAGAAGACATGTTGGTGTATTAGGGTGTCCAACCCCGTTTGGTTTGGATGCAGCAGGTGGGCGTGGTGGCGTGGCGAAGTGACCTTTAACGCCGTCTCCTTACGTTTGTCCTCTAATTCCACAGTTTAAAGCCCAGCTGCACCAAACTCACTAGGTTTGATCCTTGTGGGCCCCTCGACAGGAATCCAGTGTGATTTTTTGTGGGCGTGGCCTAATGTCTCAACAGCGCCCCCTTGAAGATTTTAAATAATCAGCCCCAAGCCATTCTTTAACCTAGAATTATGAAACTTGGTACACTTATGTATCGTGTCAGGACCTACAAAAAGCCTCTTGGAGCCATGATCCAAACCCAACAGAAAGTCGGCCATTTTGGATTAAATCCTCCATTTGCTGTTATTCAGAGATGTCATATTTGATCAAACTCCTCCTACAGCGTTTGAGATACAGACTTCAAACTCAGTCAGTAGAGAGTTGAGATATTAAAGGTCTAAAGTTATCACAGGAATTTTTGTATGTCAAAGCATGTGGGCGTGGCTAAGTGCCAAACTTTGACTATTCGCCATAAAACATCAAAGTGACATAACTTCCACATAAAAGGTCACAGCTGCTTCAGACTTCCTATGTCTCACTACTGACCGACCCTCATTACATTCTCATGGTCAGATGATGACGTCACCTTAGCCCCGCCCACTTTTGACTGGAAGTTACCTGTTTTTTCTACTGTATGTCTTATTTTACAGAGTAATACATATGGAATTAATCTTCTACCACCTGAAATTATATGACCTGATGATGAACTGTGATGAAGACCTCTGACTCATGGGAGCATGGCCAACTGGCTGTCCTTCACCATATGCATAAATTGTCTCTGAATCAAACAAGCATCTTCCGATTCTAACCAAACCGGATACGTTTGACCTGTGCTCAATGCTAAAGAGCCCAACGGGTTTGAATTGTGATTTTACTCTACAGCGCCCCTAGATTATCCCATCATCAATATCTCCTCTCTACATCGACCGATCTACACGAAATTTGTGATGTGTAGCCAGGGAACCATGCCGAACTCAACGGTGCAAACTGCCTGGCGGACTGTGCGAAAGGGTACGCGGTGGCAGGCGGGCGGCGGTGCTGGGTCCCCTGCGGTGGCTATAGGCCGGAGCGGCGCTTGGCTGCTCGGGCCGCTTGAGGCTCCGCGGAGCTTTAATTATTATTCTTGTGCCAAATGAATTGGCTTTTTGGGGGCTTTATCATATTCAAAAACTCACAAAACTTGGCGGACGCATAGAACCCGTGTGAAATTTACGTATTTCAAGGTCTTCGCAAAAATCGCACAAGAAACGGCTCAAGGGCGCCCCCTAGAAACTTTCAAAAGACCCTTTTCTATTCACTTACTTTATCGTAGAGACTTGAAATTCGGTACAATTGTAGAGCTCCCCAAGACACTCTGAATTTACAATTAATGTCATAGTGCAACTATCTCAGGAAGTCGGCCATTTTGGATTGAAGTTCCGATTTTGAGCCCATTTTGGCCGTTTACACACGTCGCATTTGATCGAACTCCTCCTAGGGATTTCGATCGATCGGCTTCAAACTCGGTCAGATTGTTCGTAAGGTTTGGCCGATTCAAAGTTATCAAATTTGTGAGTTTTGGAGCATGCTGAAGGGGTCATACCAGGGGTCAAAGTTCACCGACTCACCAGAATGTAATAAACTGTTATATCTCTTACAAATAAACTCACAAAGCCACCAAACCTTCTGTGTGTGATCACCTTTGGATGACCTACGACACCCAGTTGTGAAATTTGAGATTACCTAAGCCACGCACCCTTAGAACAGGAAGTGTCATGTTTTACTGCGAACGTTCACTATCTGACCCCTTTTACCTAATCAACATGAAACACTGTCGACAGACAGAAGACATGTTGGTGTCTCAGGGTGTCCAACCCCGTTTGGTTTGGATGCAGCAGGTGGGCGTGGCGGCGTGGCGAAGTGACCTTTAACGCCGTCTCCTTACGTTTGGCCTTAAATTCCACAGTTTAAAGCCCAGCTGCACCAAACTCACTAGGTTTGATCCTTGTGGGCCCCTCGACAGGAATCCAGTGTTATTTTTGTGGGCGTGGCCTAATGTCTCAACAGCGCCCCCTTGAAGAATTTAAATAATCAGCCCCAAGCCATGCTTTAACCTAGAATTATGAAACTTGGTACACTTGTGTATCGTGTCAGGACCTACAAAAAAGCCTCTTGGAGCCATGGTCCAAACCCAACAGAAAGTCGGCCATTTTGGATTAAATTCGCCATTTGCTGTTTTTCACAGACGTCATATTTGATCGAACTCCTCCTACAGCGTTTAACATACAGACTTCAAACTCAGTGAGCAGAGAGTTCAGAGATTAAAGGTCTAAAGTTATCACAGGAATTTTTGTATGTCAAAGCATGTGGGCGTGGCTAAGTGCCAAACTTTGACTATTCGCCATAAAACATCAAAGTGAAATAACTTCCACATACAAGGTCACAGCTGCTTCAGACTTCCTATGTCTCAATACTGACCAACCCTCATTACATTCTCATGGTCAGATGATGACGCAACCTTAGCTCCGCCCACTTTTCACTGGAAGTTACCTGTTTTTTCTACTGTATGTCTTATTTTTACTGAGTAATACATATGGAATTAATCTTCTACCACCTGACATAATATGACCTGATGATGAACTGTGATGATGAACTCTGACTCATGGGGGCGTGGCCAACTGGCTGTCCTTCGCCATATTCATGCAATTGTCTCTGAATCACACACGCATCTTCCGATTGGCACCAGACTGGATACGTTTGACCTGTACTCAATGCTAAAGAGCCCAAAAGGATTGAATTGGGATTTTACTCTACAGCGCCCCCTAGACTATCCCATCATCAATATCTCCTCTCTACATCGACCGATCTGCACCAAATTTGTGGTGTGTCCTCAGGGAACCATGCCGAAGTGAATGGTGCGAACTGCATGGCGGACGCGCGCCTCATCTGTACGACAGGGTACGCGGTGGCAGGCGGGCGGCAGTGCTGGATCCCCCGCGGTGGCTATAGGCCGGAGCGGCGCTTGGCTGCTCGGGCCGCTTGAGGCTCCGCGGAGCTTTAATTTTTTTTTTTTTTTCTCGCCTCAAATGAATTGCCTTTTTGGGGGCTTTAACATATTCAAAAACTCACCAAAATTGGTGGGCCCATAGAGACTGTGAAAAATTTACGTATTTTAAGGTCTACGCAAAAATCGCATAAAAAATGGCTCAACAGCGCCCCCTAGAAATTTTCAAAAGACCCTTTCCTATTCACTTACTTTATCGTAGAGACTTGAAATTCGCTACAGTTGTAGAGCTCCCCAAGACACTCAGAATTTACAATTAATGTCATAGTGCAAGTATCCTAGGAAGTCGGCCATTTTGGATTGAAGTTCCGATTTTGACCCCATTTTGGCCGTTTACACACGTCGCATTTGATCGAACTCCTCCTAGGGATTTCGATCGATCGGCTTCAAACTCGGTCAGTTGGTTCATAAGGCATGCCCGATTAAAAGTTATCAAAACGGTGAGTTTTCGTGCATGCTGAAGGGGTGATACCAGGGGTCAAAGTTCACTGACTCACCATAAAATAATTAACAATTATATATCCTACAAAGAAACTCATAGAGCCACCAAACTTTCTGTGTGTGATCACCTTTGGATGACCTACGACACCCAGTTGTGAAATTTTGAGATTACCTAAGCAACGCCCCCTTAGAACAGGAAGTGTCATGTTTTATTGTCATCGATCCCTATCTGACCTCTTTAACCTAATCAACATGAAACTGTGTCCACAAACAGAAGACATGTTGGTGTGTCATGGTTTCCAACGCTGTTTGGTTTGGATGCAGCAGGTGGGCGTGGCAGCGTGGCGAATATACCTGTCCTTACGTTTGGCTCTGTATTCCACAATTTTGAGTCCAGCTGCACCAAACTCACTGAGATGGATCCTGATCCAACTCCGGACAGTAATCCAGTGCAATATTTGGTGGGCGTGGCCTAATGTCTCAACAGCGCCCTCTAGAATATTTTAAATCATCAGCCCCAAGCCATGCTTTAACCTAGAATTATGAAACTTGATACACATGTGTATCTTGTCAGGATGTACAAAAAAGTCTCTTGGAGCCATGGTCCAAACCCAACAGGAAGTCGGCCATTTTGGATCAAAGCCGCCATTTCCTGTTTTTCATAGACGTCGCATCTGATCGAACTCCTCCTACAGCTTTTGAGATACAGACTTCAAACTTGCTCAGCACACACCTAAGACATTGAAGGTGAAAAGTTATCAAAAGAATTCTCGTACATCAAAGCGTGTGGGCGTGGCTAAGTGTCAAACTTTGGCTTTGTGCCATGAAATACTAAAATGCAATAACTTCTACAGGAAAAGTGACAACTTCATCAGACTTTCCATGTCTCATTATTGGCCAGCCTTGATCACATTCACAAGGTCATATGATGACATCACCTTAGCCACGCCCCCCTCCAACAGGAAGTCACCTGTTTTTGTCTGCCGGAAGTCTTTTACTCTTAATCAAATGGGTTCAATGCTGTGCAAATTAATATAAAATGACATGATGATGAACTCTGTATGTTGGCTGCTAGCTGAATCATATGGACGTTCCTTATTAGCAAATAGCAATGCCAGCCATGTCTACAATCGTCTCTAAATCAACCAGGCTTCATGTGATTTCCACCAGACATTTATGGCTGACTTCAGTGAACCTCTAAAGACCCCAATAGCATTAGATCATAACTTGACTCCACTGCACTCCATAGGTTAATGAAATAGCTGCATTTCCTCTCTACATTGCACCAGGGAGCGCTGCTGTAAACGCAATGCAGCTAATGTCAACACAAATGACAAGATAAAGTATCAATCAAGCTGTTCAGATGCACATACATTCTCCCAAAACTTAAACTGTCGTAACTTGATTCCACTTAGCCCTGTAGGTTAAGTGGAATCAAACAAAACCAAACCAACTTTATTTACAAAGCACTTTAAAACAACCACAGCTGATAAAAAGTGCTGTACATTAAAACACAACATAATAAAAAAATTAAAACATACAGCTTAAAAACAAAAACATACAATTTAAAACTAGATCCCGCTGGTTTTTGATTGTGCTGTGGTGTATGCACAGCAGCTATGAAGGTTACCAGCCTGTTTGGTTCAACCTATCTCTGTGAATCAGCGTTTTCTGACATGAACTTCATCAAGAACAAACACAGAACATGCCTCACTGATGCACATCTGAAAGATGCACTCACAGTTGAAGTTTCAAGTTACACACCACATTATGGAGCACTGGTGAACTGCATGCATTGCCAGTCTTCTCACTAATAAGAAAACCAATACCAGATGTCAGTGGCAACATGGCAGTGTCATGGCAAAGTTGAATTAAAATATTGAGGAATTGTGTTCAATTTAAAAGTGTGTTCATGACATGCAAGAGTTACAATTTTCTTAAAAATGCAGCAGATTTGGTCATGAGTTCAAAATGTGATAAGATTTATTTAAAAATATGTAAGTTGATTCTTTTTTGAGGCAACATTTCATGTCCCCATGTTTTGCTTACAATTATTTTTGTAAAATGTGCAAAATATGTACAACAAAGTATTTTAATTATACTTTTAGATGTTTGCATGCCAGCTGGAAATGGGCACCAGCAACCCTCCTGACCCCACTAAGGGACAACGGTGCAGGAAAATCGATGGACAGATTGAGATGTTTGCCATTATTCAAATATAAACAAAATGCCTTTTAAATATTAACTTGTTTTTACACACCTTTTTGTTGACTGACATGTTCAATTTCATGTGTCCCCAGTGCAGCGTAATAGATTTCCTCATGACATTTAAACTGTAATATATATATATATATATATATATATATATATATATATATATATATATATATATATATATATATATATATATATATATATATATATATGTTTTTCTTCAATAAGTTGATTGACTGGACTACACCTTATTTTAATATGCAATTTAATCTACTGGAACTATTTTCACATTTGATATTTTCTTAATATTATACATGTCCCAGTACTAACTTTCCACAATGTTATTATGTTTCATTTCTGCCTTCAAAATGTCTGAAATTCCACAAAAACCATTTAATGTAAGTGACATCAATTGGTTCTGATGTGAATTCAAACATGAAAAACAAAGCGAGCTTCAACTGTCACCATTTCTGTACTTTTTCTTATCTTAAATATGTTAAACCTGTATATGTTAAGCTTAAAGTTCCACCCTGTTAGGAAATACTGTGAAAAATGTTTATTCAGTATAATTTAACAAACATAATGTTAGATTAAGTCATTAAAGGGTTAACCCTTCGGAGACAATTGACGCGTATCCGAGTTTTTTTTACATGTCTGATTTGGCGTGTCGTAGCAGCAAGACTCCGCCTCCCCCAGTCTCACTTTCTACTGGTGTTTAAAGTGCACATGTTAAACTACACAACAGTTTTAAATTTGTGTTAATAGGCCAAGTAAAACCGGAGTTATGCTTAAATATGTAAACCCTATTTGTTTCAATTAGCGAAATTGTAAAACCCGCTCCTTTCCACAGTGAGACGGAGCGCTCTCAACACAAAGAATACAATATAACAGATCCCCTCAGTCGACCTCACGTATTAAACTGATAAGAGTTGACATTTTGTTGCAGATAAACGAAGCAAAGTAACAGCGCGAAAATAGAGAAAAAAAATGTACCGCTGGAACAGAGAACAGAAAAAAGAGAGGCACGTCAACAGATAGTTGTGATATCAGACGATCAGTAAAATCTACCTCGTAATTTGTATTTCGGACATTGTATTTTGTTTTTTTCTGTAAAGAATGATGAGAAGAATGAATGTGGGGCAGGCAGCAAAGCTCTTTTTTGAGCTCGAAGATGAGGGAAACTCGCAGTCTGAGTCTGGAGCAGACAGCGAGGATTCTGATGACAATGTAGCGATTCAGTCATTCATATCAGGAAGAGAGAGAGAACATATCTATCAGGAAGAAGATGAGGTAGGGACAAACGTAGCTAAGCAAAGATTGAAACTGAGAAGTTGGCGGCGCTGTGCAACTGCGCGGTCTCGATCACCGAGAGATGACGCTGCTGAGCCACTCCCCACAGTGATCCCTGGAAGACAGTGTGCCGGGAGTAAAGCAGGTTTCAGCCATTGCGAACACCCGGTGTCCAAATAAACAACCTGTCTTCTCATAGTCAGAAAGATCTTTTTTATTATATTTTGCCTCTGACACAGTGAAAACAATTTGCCTCAACACAAACAAAAGTGCAGCAAAAAAACATTAGGGAAAAAGTACAAATGGAATGACATTGAAATGGAAAATTTGTAATTTTTTTTGGTCTATTGATATATATGTATTTAGTTTCACTGCCCAGTATTCAGGACTATTGGAAGCAAAACAATATTTTGTCTGTGCCCCTTCCATGCAGTGATGTGTTTGTGCACAAATGAATGAATTACCTACATTTTGTTGATGATAATCTTCTAAACATGAGTTGTTTCCTGTATTTTTACATATAGATTTTGAAATTTATAGTGTGTTAAAATTGTCAGGAGAAGTAATTGCCAGGATTTAAATATATTTAGGAAAGTTATACATTTTTTGGAATCTTGATTTGATATTTTGTAAATAGTAGCACAGGAACGAATGGATTACCTACATTTTATTGATAATAATTTAATATACATGAGTTGCTTGCTATATTTGTACATATTAATTTTGAAATATAGAGTATACTTTAGAATTCTAAACCATAAAACATAATTGTTATACATATTTGTGGGTTTCACAGTGACAAAAACAAAAACTTTTTCTACTCGAATTTTCTTTTTTGTGTGATTTTAGGCCCAAAATGCAATGTCAGTATGTCCAAATGACAAAAATACGTGTAAATTGACAAAGTTCAGGTTGTCCTAAAAAAATGTTAGCACATAAAGAAATATTCATGTTTTTTATTAAGAAATATAAAGGTAAAATCAAAATTAATAAAAAATGGCCATTTAGAACACTGAATCCCATGGGTTAATGGATTGTAATTCTGTTGAAGGTTAGGTAGATAAATGTTGACCACATGAAGAGCTAAAGATAGATTAGTTAGAAAGTTCCATCCAGTCATGTTCCTCCCAAGTAAGAAATATTGTGAAAAATGTTTACTCATTAGAATTTAAAAAAACATAATGTTAGATTTAGTCACTAAAGTTTGTCATTCGGTTGAATGTTAGCTAGCTAAATGTTGACCACATAAAGAACTACAGGTAAATTAGTTAGAAAAGTTCCACCCTCTTATGTTCCACCCTGTTATGTTCATGAACAAAATAAGGAAGAAATTGGGGTGAAAAGAAATAATTTTAAGTCATATAGATATCACATGTTCTTTCCAAATATTATAACTTGACTCCACTGCCCCCTTTGGTTAATCAAATAGCTGCATTTCCTCTCTACATTGGCCAATCTACATGAGATGCTGCGGGCTGCACCAGAGAGCGCTGCTGTAAACACAATGTAGCTAATGTCAATCAAGCTGTTCAGATGCACATACATTCTCCCAAAACTTAAACTGTTATGATTTGTGGTTGTTGGTGGTGAGGATGAAGACTGAGACCCAGGTGATGATGATGACGATGATGATGTTATTATAATTCATTAAAGAGAAGCTCAACACAGTCCAGTACGGGCAGCACGGCAGGGAAACTTGCACACACCTAATGCAGGTAGCCACTGAAACAACTGAAGACTGAATGTTATTGATAATGTCTAAGGTAAACTGAGTTAATTTGTTATTTCAGAAGAGCGTGTCACACTGGTAGTCTTTATATGAATCGGTACCCTCGAAGTAGCTCTCAGTTTCAAAAAGGTTGGTGACCCCTGATCTACATGCTGCAGCCAATCCTTAACAGATTTTTGTGCTTTTCTGTGAGCAAAGCGAAACATGACACACTGAGTAATTCAAGGAGGGCGGGTTCGGCTGCTCCGTCAGAGCATCAGCGGTGGCTGGGGGAAGGCGGTGCTGGGACCACGCGGTGGCTATAGGCCGAGCGGCGCTTGGCTGCGAGGGCCGCTCGATGCTCCGCGGAGCTTTAATTAGGCCCGAGCAGCTAAGCGCTGCGAAGGCCTATTGTTTTTCAAATGTTTATTATTTTTTTATTTTTTTTTTTTATTTTTCTTCTGTCAAATGAATTGCCTTTTTGGGGGCTTTAACATATTCAAAAACTCACCAAAATTGGTAGGCCCATAGAGACTGTGAAAAATTTACGTATTTTAAGGTCCGCGCAAAAATCGCAAAAAAATTGGCTCAACGGCGCCCCCTAGAAAATTTCAAAAGACCCTTTCCTATTCAGTTACTTTATTGTAGAGACTTGAAATTTGGTACACTTGTAGAACTCCCCAAGACACTCAGAATTTATAATTGTTCTCATAGTGTATGTCAAACAGGAAGTCGGCCATTTTGGATTGAATTTGCAAATTTCACCCCATTTTGGCCGTTTATAGCCTTCGCATTTGATCGAACTCCTCCTAGGGCTTTTGATGGATCGGCTTCAAACTTGGTCAGTTGGTTCAGAAGGCATGCCCGATTAAAAGTTATCAAAACGGTGAGTTTTCGTGCATGCTGAAGGGGTGATACTAGGGGTCAAAGTTCACTGACTCACCATAAAATAATAAACAGTTATATCTCCTACAAAGAAACTCACAGAGCCACCAACCTTTCTGTGTGTGATCACCTTTGGATGCCCTACAAGACCCAATTGTGAAATTTTGAGATCACGTAAGCCACGCCCCCTTAGAACAGGAAGTGTCATGTTTTATTGTGATCGGTCCCTATCTGACCTCTTTAACCTAATCAACATGAAACTGTGTCCACAAACAGAAGACATGTTGGTGTGTTATGGTTTCCAACGCTGTTTGTTTTGGATGCAGCAGGTGGGCGTGGCGGCGTGGCGAATATACCTGTAACGCCGTGTCCATACGTTTGGCTGTTAATTCCACAATTGTGAGTCCAGCTGCACCAAACTCACTGAGATCGATCCTTATCCAACTCCGGACAATAATCCAGTGCAATATTTGGTGGGCGTGGCCTAATGTCTCAACAGCGCCCCCTAGAAGAGTTTAAATCATCAGCCCAAGCCATGCTTTAACCTAGAATTATGAAACTTGGTACACATGTGTATCTTGTCAGGATGTACAAAAAAGTCTCTTAGAGCCATGGTCCAAACCCAACAGGAAGTCGGCCATTTTGGATCAAAGCCGCCATTTCCGGTTTTTCATAGACGTCGCATCTGATCGAACTCCTCCTACAGCTTTTGAGATACAGACTTCAAACTCGCTCAGCACACACTTAAGACATTGAAGATGAAAAGTTATCAAAAGAATTCTCGTACATCAAAGCATGTGGGCGTGGCTAAGTGTCAAACTTTGGCTTTGTGCCATGAAATACTAAAATGCAATAACTTCTACAAGAAAAGGGACAACTTCATCAGACTTTCCATTTCTCATTATTGGCCAGCCTTGATCACATTCACAAGGTCATATGATGACATCACCTTAGCCACGCCCCTCTCCAACAGGAAGTCACCTGTTTTTGTCTGCCGGAAGTCTTGCTTTTACTCTGACTCAAATGGGTTCAATGCTGTGCAAATTAATATAAATGACATGATGATGAACTCTGTGTATGTTTACTGCTAGCTGAAGCATGTGGGCGTGCCTTATTAGCAAATAGCAATGCCAGCCATGTCTACAATCGTCTCTAAATCAACCAGGCTTCATCCAATTTGCACCAGATTTTCTATGATTGACTGTGGTGATCCTCTAAAGATTGGATTATAACTTGACTTCACTTCACTCCCTAGGCTAATCAAAAAGCTGTATCTTATCTCTACATTGGCTAATCTGCATGAAATGTTGTGGGCTGCAGCAGGGAGCGCTGCTGTGAACACAATGCAGCTAATGTCAACACAAGTGACTAGATAAAGTATAAATAAAGCTGTTCTGATGCACAAACATTCTCCCAAAACTTAAACTGTCATGATTTGTGGTTGTTGGTGGTGAGGATGAACACTGAGACCCAGGTGATGATGATGATGTTTATTATAATTTAATAAAGTGAAGCTCAAACACAGTCCAGTACGGGCAATACCGGCAGGAAAACTTGGCACACAGCTAATACAGGTAGCCACTGAAACAACTGAACAACAAAGTATTTTTATTATACATTTAGATGTTTGCACGCCAGCTGGAGATGGGCACCAGCAGCCCTCCCAACCCCACTAAGGGACAAGGGTGCAGGAAAATGGATGGAATTAGATGTTTACCATTATTCAAATATAAACAAAATGCCATTTAAATATTATTTTGTTCTTTACCCATCTTTTTGTTGATGGACATGTCAACCAGATACTTAAGCATTCTTCAAAATAAAAGACTTCTTTTATTCAAATAAATCATGTCTTGCACTTAAATATATTTCACTTCATCCTTGTATTTTATACAATCATGTTCAATTCAATTAATAATAATCATGTATTCTATGCTTAACATATAATTGTAAATCAGTCATTTATACTGAACAACATATGAGTGTAAAAAAGTCACAACAGTTGTGGTTTCTGACATGGGCAATATGAGCAACCACCCAGGGTGGTATTTTTCTAGGGATAGAAGGAGACCTCTGCGGATTGTAGCACAGCGATGAAAGCAAAACAGAATTAATTATATGTAAAACTTAAAGTTCCACCCTGTTAGGAAAGACTGTGAAAAATGTTTATTCAGTAGAATTTAGAAAACATAATGTTAGATTTAGTGATTAAAGGTTTGTGATTTTGTTGAAGGTTAGCTAGCTAAATGTTTACCACATAAAGAGCTAAAAATGAATTAGTTAGAAAGTTCCACCCTGTTATGTTCCACCCTGTTAGGAAAGATTGTGAAAAATGTTAATTCAGTAGAATTTAAAAAACATAATGTTAGATTTAGTCACTAAGGGTTTGTTATTCGGTTTAATGTTAGCTAGCTAAAGGTTGACCACATAAAGAGCTACAGGTAAATTAGTTAGAAAAGTTCCACCCTGTTATCTTCCACCTTGTTATGTTCATGAACCAAATAAGGTAGAAATTAGGGTGAAAAGAAATAATTTTAAGTCAAATAAAAAGTTTTGAGTTGATGGAATAGAGTTGCAGAGTAGTCTGAGGTATTATCAGATGTCTTTGCCATTTGTCTGTTTTCATTTCACTAGTTACCCCCATTTACTCATGTGAGGGGAACAATGAGTACATGTCATGGGAAAATCAACTACAGGGATATCAAATGATCTTGCGAAACAGAACCAGGAAAAACACTCTACCTGTACTTTGACTGAGCCAATCCTGCAACTAATAATGAAAATCATCTGATTTAGAATCAAATACTTTGATTTTCCACCCTGTTATGGTACAATCCAGCATGTTATGTTCCATTCCACACATGTTTTTATTAAATATTGTTACAGAAACATTAAGTACTGTGGATTTTTCTGAGCCATGTTGGGAGTTAAAGACGAATAAATGAAAATATTGGTATAAGTTTTTGAAATTACCAATATTTTCAATGCTGTCAGTAATAATGAGTAAAAAAGGTGTTTTCTTTGCAATACAGTCATAAATTATTCTTAACTTCATGATGTGTTACAATTTCAAGAAAAAACATATTATATAGTAAAAGGGACACACCCTATGTAAAAAAAGTCATTATTCTCAAAATTTAAATGTTTAACTATTTGTGGTCCATATGTAAATGTTCATAAAAGGGTGGAACACTGAATTCAGAGACAATGGTGAAAAAACCCACATGTAATAATTAATTTATCCAATCCTGTGCTTGCCCATTATTATTAATTTCTTATTGTTAAACATGTCAGTGTTGTAACAAAATATTCAAAACTTAAAACAATACTTTTTTTTCAAAAATCCTGAGGCGGAAATGTTGCCACAAAAAAGAAACACCCAATTAATGAGATTAAAAGAGATAAAGTGCTGAATATTGATATCTGTTTCCCACCTAGTTTTCATTGCTAATTATTGTGAGAAATCATTAACGTGATCAGTGTCTTCTCATGGATGAGTATTCTCATGGATCAGTATCATTAATCATTATTGATTATATATAACTAAAGGCAAACTGAGTAAATTTGTTATTTCAGAATAGTGTCAAACTGGTAGCCCATTATATGACTCGGTAGCCATGAAGTAGCTCTCAGTTTCAAAAAGGTTGGTGACCCCTGATCTACTCGCTGCAGCCAATCTGCAACAGATTTTTGTGCATTGTCTGTGAGCAATGCCAAACATGACACACTGAGTAATTGAAGGGGGGCGGGTTTGGCTTATCCGTCAGAGCATCGGCGGTGGCTGGGGGAAGGCGGTGCTGGGACCACGCGGTGGCTATAGGCCGAGCGGCGCTTGGCTGCAAAAATCGCATAAAAAATGGCTCAACAGCGCCCCCTAGAAATTTTCAAAAGACCCTTTCCTATTCACTTACTTTATCGTAGAGACTTGAAATTCGCTACAGTTGTAGAGCTCCCCAAGACACTCAGAATTTACAATTAATGTCATAGTGCAATTATCCTAGGAAGTCGGCCATTTTGGATTGAAGTTCCGATTTTGACCCCATTTTGGCCGTTTACACACGTCGCATTTGATCGAACTCCTCCTAGGGCTTTTGATGGAACGGCTTCAAACTTTGTCAGTTGGTTCATAAGGCATGCCCGATTAAAAGTTATCAAAACGGTGAGTTTTCGTGCATGCTGAAGGGGTGATACCAGGGGTCAAAGTTCACTGACTCACCATAAAATAATCAGCAATTATATCTCCTACAAAGAAACTCATAGAGCCACCAAACTTTCTGTGTGTGATCACCTTTGGATGACCTACGACACCCAGTTGTGAAATTTTGAGATTACCTAAGCCACGCCCCCTTAGAACAGGAAGTGTCATGTTTTATTGTGATCGGTCCCTATCTGACCTCTTTAACATAATCAAAATGAAACTGTGTCCACAAACAGAAGACATGTTGGTGTGTCAGAGTGTCCAACCCCGTTTGGTTTGGATGCAGCAGGTGGGCGTGGCGGCGTGGCGAATATACCTGTCCGTACGTTTGGCTCTGTATTCCACAATTTTGAGTCCAGTTGCACCAAACTCACTGAGATGGATCCTGATCCAACTCCGGACAGTAATCCATTGCAATATTTGGTGGGCGTGGCCTGATGTCTCAACAGCGCCCTCTAGAATATTTTAAATCATCAGCCCCAAGCCATGCTTTAACCTAGAATTATGAAACTTGATACACATGTATATCTTGTCAGGATGTACAAAAAAGTCTCTTGGAGCCATCGTCAAAACCCAACAGGAAGTCGGCCATTTTGGATCAAAGCCGCCATTTCCTGTTTTTTATAGACGTCGCATCTGATCGAACTCCTCCTAAAGCTTTTGAGATACAGACTTCAAACTCGCTCAGCACACACTTAAGACATTGAAGATGAAAAGTTATCAAAAAAATTCTCGTACATCAAAGCATGTGGGCGTGGCTAAGTGTCAAACTTTGGCTTTGTGCCATGAAATACTAAAATGCAATAACTTCTACAGGAAAAGTGACAACTTCATCAGACTTTCCATGTCTCATTATTGGCCAGCCTTGATCACATTCACAAGGTCATATGATGACATCACCTTAGCCATGCCCCCCTCCAACAGGAAGTCACCTGTTTTGTCTGCAGGAAGTCTTTCTTTTACTCTCACTCAAACGGTTTCAGTGCTGTGCAAATTGATATAAAATGACATGATGATGAACTCTGTGTATGTTGACTGCTAGCTGAAGCATGTGGACGTTCCTTATTAGCAAATAGCAATGCTAGCCATGTCTACGATCATCTCTAAATCAACCAAGCTTCATCCAATTTGCACCAGATTTTCTATGATCGACTGTGGTGATCCTCTAAAGATTAGATTATAACTTGACTTCACTTCACTCCCTAGGTTAATCAAACAGCTGTATCTTATCTCTACATTGGCTAATCTGCATGAGATGTTGTGGGCTGCAGCAGGGAGCGCTGCTGTAAACACAATGCAGCTAATGTCAAGACAAATGACAAGATAAAGTATCAATCAAGCTGTTCAGATGCACATACATTCTCCCAAAACTTAAACTGTCATGATTTGTTTTTGTTGGTGGTGAGGATGAATACTGAGACCCAGGTGATGATAATGATGATGATGTTTATTATAATTTAATAAGAGAAGCTCAAACACAGTCCAGTACGGGCAACACCGGCAGGAAAACTTGCAAACAACTAATACAGGTAGCCACTGAAACAACTGAAGACTGAATGCGACAGCTACATTATAAATTGATTCCACTTAGCCCAGTACGTTAAGTGGAATCAAACCAAACCAACTTTATTTACAAAGCACTTTAATACAAACACAGCTGATAAAAAGTGCTGTACATTAAAACACGCATAATAAAAAAATTAAGACATACAGCTTAAAAATACAACATACAATTTAAAACTAGATCCCGCTGGTGTTGAAAGCCAAGTAAAATTGATGGTGCTGTGGTGTATGCACAGCAGCTATGAAGGTTACCAGCCTGTTTGGTTCAGCCTATCTCTGTGAATCAGCGTTTTCTGACATGAACTTCATCAAGAACAAACACAGAACATGCCTCACTGATGCACATCTGAAAGACGCACTCACAGTTGAAGTTTCAAGTTACACACCACATTATGGAGCACTGGTGAACTGCATGCAATGCCAGTCTTCTCACTAATAAGAAAACCAATACCAGATGTCAGTGGCAACATGGCAGTGTCATGGCAAAGTTGAATTAAAATATTGAGGAATTGTGTTCAATTTAAAAGTGTGTTCATGACATGCAAGAGTTACAATTTTCTTAAAAATGCAGCAGATTTGGTCATGAGTTCAAAATTTTACATTTAAAAATATGTAAGTTGATTCTTTTTTGAGGCAACATTCCAAGGCCCCATGTTTTGCTTACAATTATTTTTTTTAAATGTGCCAAATTTGTACAACAAAGTATTTAATTATACATTTAGATGTTTGCACGCTAGCTGGAGATGGGCACCAGCAACCCTCCCGACCACACTAAGGGAAAAGGGTGCAGGAAAATGGATGGATGGATGGATTTAGATGTTTAACATTATTGAAATATAAACAAAATGCCTTTTAAATATAATTTTGTTCCTTACACACCTTTTTGTTGATGGATATGTTCAATTTCATGTGTCCCCAGTGCAGCGTAATAGACTTAATCAGGACATTTAAACTATAAAATATATTTATATTTATGTTTTCTTCAATAAGTTGATTGACTGGACTTAACCTTATTTTAATATGCAATTTAAACTACTGAAACAATTTTCTCATTTGATATTTTCTTCATATTATACATGTGCCAGTACTAACTTTCCACCCTGTTAGTATGTTTCAATTCTGCCTTCAAAAAGTCAAAAATTCCATAAAAACCATTTAATGTAAATGACATCAATTGGTTCTGATGTGAATTCAACCATGGAAAGCAAAGTAAGCTTCAACTGTCACCATCTCTGTAGTTTTCTTATTTTAAATATGTTAAACCTGTATATGTAAAGCTTAAAGTTCCACCCTGTTAGGAAAGATTGTGAAAAATGTTTATTCAGTAGAATTAAAAAAACCTAATATTATAATTAGTCATTAAAGTTTTATTTTGTTGAAGTTTAGCTAGCTAAATGTTGACCACATAAAGAGTTACAGGTAGATTAGTTAGACATCTACCTATAACTAGAATTCCTGTTTGGAACATACCAGAGTGTTATGTTCCACTCTTTTATGTTCCACCCTGATAGGAAAGATTGTGAAAATGTTTAATCAGTAGAAATTAAAAAAACATAATGTTAGATTTAGTCACTAAAAGTTTGTTATTCGGTTGAATGTTAGCTAGCTAAATGTTGACCACACAAAGAGAAACAGGTAGATTAGTTAGAAAAGTTCCACCATGTTATTTTCCACCCTGTTATGTTCCACCCTGTTAGGAAAGATTGTGAAAAATGGTTATTCAGTAGAATTTAAAAAATATAATGTTAGATTTAGTCACTAAAAGTTTGTTATTCGGTTGAATGTTAGCTAGCTAAATGTTGACCACATAAAGAACTACAGGTAAATTAGTTAGAAAAGTTCCACCCTCTTATGTTCCACCCTGGTATGTTCTTGAACCAAATAAGGTAGAAATTAGGGTGATAAAAATTTTTGAGATGATGGAATAGAGTTGCAGAGTAGTCTGAGGTATTATCAGATGACTTTGCCATTTGTCTGTTTTCATTTAACTAGTTACCCCATTGACTCTTGTGAGGGGAACAATGAGTACCTGTCATGGGAAAAATCCACTACATGGATATCACATGTTCTTGCCAAATAGAGCCAGGAAAAAATCTCTACATATACTTTGACTTGAAAGAGCAAATCCTGCAACTAATAATGAAAATTATCAGATTTTAGAGTCAAAGACTTTGATTTTCCACCCTGTTATTGGAGAATCCACCATGTTATGTTCCATTCCACAAATGTTTTATTAAATATTGCTACAGAAACATGAAGTACTGTGGATTTTCTGAAGCATGTTTGGAGTTGAAGACCAATAAATGCAAATATTGGTATAAGTTTTTAAAATTACCAATATTTTCAATGCTGTCAGTAATAATGAATTAAAAAACAGATATTTCTTTACAATAGTCATAAATGATTCGTAACGTCATGATGTATTACAATTTCAAGAATAAAACATATTATATAGTAAAAGGGAAAAACTCTATGTAAGAAATGTCATTATTTTTCAAAATTTAAATGTTTAACTATTTGTGGTCCATATCTAAATGTTCATAACAGGGTGGAACACATTCAGAGACAATGGTGAAAAAACCCCACATGTAATAATTAATTTATCCAATCCTGAGCTTGCCCATTATTAATTTCTTATTGTTAAACATGTCAGTGTTGTAACAAAATATTTTAAACTTAAAACAGTACTTTTTCTTCAAAAATCCTGAGGCCGAAATGTTGCTGCAAAAAAGAATCACACAATTACTGAGATTAAAAGAGATAAAGTGCTGAATATTGATATCTGTTTCCCACCTTGTTTTTGTTGCTAATTATTGTGAGAAATCATTAACGTGAACAGTGCCTTCTCATGGATGAGTATTCTCATGGATCAGTATCATTAATCATTACTGATAATGTATAAGGCAAACTGAGTAAATTTGTTATTTCAGAAGAGCGTGTCAAACTGGTAGCCTTTATATGACTCGGTACCCATGAAGTAGCTCTCAGTTTCAAAAGGGTTGGTGACCCCTGATTTACTCGCTGCAGCCAATCAGCAACAGATTTTTGTGCATTGTCTGTGAGCAAAGCCAAACATGACACACTGAGTAAATTCAAGGAGGGCGGGTTCGGCTGTTCCGTCAGAGCATCGGCGGTGGCTGGGGGAAGGCGGTGCTGGGCACACGCGGTGGCTATAGGCCGAGCGGCGCTTGGCTGCTCGGGCCGCTCGATGCTCCGCGGAGCTTTAATTTATTTTTATTTTTTTTCTTCTGTCAAATGAATTGCCTTTTTGGGGGCTTTAACATATTCAAAAACTCACCAAAATTGGTGGGCCCATAGAGACTGTGAAAAATTTACGTATTTTAAGGTCTCCGCAAAAATCGCAAAAAAATGGCTCAACAGCGCCCCCTAGAAAATTTCAAAAGACCCTTTCCTATTCAGTTACTTTATTGTAGAGACTTGAAATTTGGTACACTTGTAGAACTCCCCAAGACACTCAGAATTTATAATTGTTCTCATAGTGTATGTCAAACAGGAAGTCGGCCATTTTGGATTGAATTTCCAAATTTCACCCCATTTTGGCCGTTTACACACGTCGCATTTGATCGAACTCCTCCTAGGGCTTTTGATGGATCGGCTTCAAACTTGGTCAGTTGGTTCAGAAGGCATGCCCGATTAAAAGTTATCAAAACGGTGAGTTTTCGTGCATGCTGAAGGGGTGATACTAGGGGTCAAAGTTCACTGACTCACCATAAAATAATAAACAGTTATATCTCCTACAAAGAAACTCACAGAGCCACCAACCTTTCTGTGTGTGATCACCTTTGGATGCCCTACAGGACCCAAATGTGAAATTTTGAGATCACATAAGCCACGCCCCCTTAGAACAGGAAGTGTCATGTTTTATTGTGATCGGTCCCTATCTGACCTCTTTAACCTAATCAACATGAAACTGTGTCCACAAACAGAAGACATGTTGGTGTGTTATGGTTTCCAACCCCGTTTGGTTTGGATGCAGCAGGTGGGCGTGGCGGCGTGGCGAAGTGACCTTTAACGCCGTCTCCTTACGTTTGGCCTTGAATTCCACAGTTTAAAGCCCAGCTGCACCAATCTCACTAGGTTTGATCCTTGTGAGCCCCTCGACAGGAATCCAGTGTGATTTTTGGTGGGCGTGGCCTAATGTCTCAACAGCGCCCCCTTGAAGATTTTAAATAATCAGCCCCAAGCCATTCTTTAACCTAGAATTATGAAACTTGGTACACTTGTGTAGCGTGTCAGGACCTACAAAAAAGCCTCTTGGAGCCATGGTCCAAACCCAACAGAAAGTCGGCCATTTTGGATTAAATTCGCCATTTGCTGTTTTTCACAGACGTCGTATTTGATCGAACTCCTCCTACAGCGTTTGACATACAGACTTCAAACTCAGTGAGCAGAGACTTCAGACATTACAGGTCTAAAGTTATCACAGGAATTTTTGTATGTCAAAGCATGTGGGCGTGGCTAAGTGCCAAACTTTGACTATTCACCATAAAACATCAAAGTGACATAACTTCCACATACAAGGTCACAGCTGCTTCAGACTTCCTATGTCTCACTACTGACCAACCCTCATGGACAGATGATGACGTAACCTTAGCTCCGCCCACTTTTAACAGGAATTCAGCTGTTTTTTCTACTGTATGTCTTATTTTTACTGAGTAATACATATGGAATTAATCTTCTACCACCTGACATAATATCACCTGATGATGAACTGTGAGGATGAACTCTGACTCATGGGGGCGTGGCTAACTGTCTGTCCTTCACCATATGCATACAACTGTCTCTGAATCACACACGCATCTTCCGATTGGCACCAAACTGGATACGTTTGACCTGTGCTAAATGCTAAAGAGCCCAACAGGTTTGAATTGTGATTTCACTCTACAGCGCCCCCTAGATTATCCCATCATCAATATCTCCTCTCTACATCGACCGATCTGCACCAAATTTGTGGTGTGTCTTCAGGGAACCATGCCGAAGTGAACGGTGCAAACTGCCTGGCGGAGGCGCGCCTCCACTGTGCGAAAGGGTACGCGGTGGCAGGCGGGCGGCGGTTCTGGTCCCCGCGGTGGCTATAGGCCGGAGCGGCGCTTGGCTGCTCGGGCCGCTTGAGGCTCCGCGGAGCTTTAATTTTATTTTATTTTTTTATTTTTCTCGCCTCAAATGAATTGCCTTTTTGGGGGCTTTAACATATTCAAAAGTCACCAAAATTGGTAGGCCATAGAGACTCTGAAAATTTACGTAAATTAAGGTCCGCGCAAAATCCCAAAAAATTGGCTCAACGGCGCCCCCTAGAAAATTTCAAAAGACCCTTTCCTATTCAGTTACTTTATTGTAGAGACTTGAAATTTGGTACACTTGTAGAACTCCCCAAGGCACTCAGAATTTATAATTGTTCTCATAGTGCATGGCAAACAGGAAGTCGGCCATTTTGGATTGAATTTGCAAATTTCACCCCATTTTGGCCGTTTATAGCCTTCGCATTTGATCGAACTCCTCCTAGGGCTTTTGATGGATCAGCTTCAAACTTGGTCAGTTTGTTCAGAAGGCATGCCCGATTAAAAGTTATCAAAACGGTGAGTTTTCGTGCATGCTGAAGGGGTGATACTAGGGTCAAAGTTCACTGACTCACCATAAAATAATAAACAGTTATATCTCCTACAAAAAACTCACAGAGCCACCAACCTTTCTGTGTGTGATCACCTTTGGATGCCCTACAAGACCCAATTGTGAAATTTTGAGACCACATAAGCCACGCCCCCTTAGAACAGGAAGTGTCATGTTTTATTGTGATCGGTCCCTATCTGACCTCTTTAACCTAATCAACATGAAACTGTGTCCACAAACAGAAGACATGTTGGTGTGTTATGGTTTCCAACGCTGTTTGTTTTGGATGCAGCAGGTGTGCGTGGCGGCGTGGCAAATTACCTGTAACGCCGTGTCCATACGTTTGGCTGTTAATTCCACAATTGTGAGTCCAGCTGCACCAAACTCACTGAGATGGATCCTTATCCGACTCCGGACAGTAATCCAGTGCAATATTTGGTGGGCGTGGCCTAATGTCTCAACAGCGCCCCCTAGAAGAGTTTAAATCATCAGCCCCAAGCCATGCTTTAACCTAGAATTATGAAACTTGGTACACATGTGTATCTTGTAGGATGTACAAAAAAGTCTCTTGGAGCCATGGTCCAAACCCAACAGGAAGTCGGCCATTTGGATCAAAGCCGCCATTTCCGGTTTTTCATAGACGTCGCATCTGATCGAACTCCTCCTACAGCTTTGAGATACAGACTTCAAACTCGCTCAGCAAACACTTAAGACATTGAAGATGAAAAGTTATCAAAAGAATTCTCGTACATCAAAGCGTGTGGGCGTGGCTAAGTGTCAAACTTTGGCTTTGTGCCATGAAATACTAAAATGCAATAACTTCTACAGGAAAAGTCACAACTTCATCAGACTTTCCATGTCTCATTATTGGCCAGCCTTGATCACATTCACAAGGTCATATGATGACATCACCTTAGCCACGCCCCCTCCAACAGGAAGTCACCTGTTTTTGTCTGCAGGAAGTCTTTCTTTTACTCTCACTCAAATGGGTTCAGTGCGGTGCAAATTGATATAAAATGACATGATGATGAACTCTGTGTATGTTGACTGCTAGCTGAAGCATGTGGACGTTCCTTATTAGCAAATAGCAATGCTAGCCATGTCTACGATCATCTCTAAATCAACCAGGCTTCATCCAATTTGCACCAGATTTTCTATGATCGACTGTGGTGATCCTCTAAAGATTAGATTATAACTTGACTCCACTTCACTCCATAGGTTAATCAAACAGCTGTATCTTATCTCTACATTGGCTAATCTGCATGAGATGTTGTGGCTGCAGCAGGAGCGCTGCTGTAAACACAATGTAGCTAATTCAACACAAGTGACAAGATAAAGTATCAATCAAGCTGTTCAGATGCACAAACATTCTCCCCAAACTCAAACTGTCATGATTTGTGGTTGATTGTGAGGATGAACACTGAACCCAGGTGATGATGATGACGATGATGATGTTTATTATAATTTAATAAGAGAAGCTCAAACACAATCCAGTACAGGCAACACCGGCAGGAATTCTTGCACACAGCTAATACAGGTAGCCACTGAAACAACTGAACAACAAAGTTTTTAATTATACATTTAGATGTTTGCACGCCAGCTGGAGATGGGCACCAGCAACCCTCCCGACCCCACTAAGGGACAAGGGTGCAGGAAAAGGAAGGATGGATTTAGATGTTTACCATTATTCAAATATAAACAAAATGCCATTTAAATATTATTTTGATCTTTACACACCTTTTTGTTGCTGGACATGTTCAATTTCATGTGTCCCCAGTGCAGCGTAATAGACTTCCTCATGACATTTAAACTATAAAATATATTTATATTTATTTTTTTCTTCAACAAGCTGATTGACTGGACTACACCTTATTTTAATATGTAATTTAATCTACTGAAACTATTTTCACATTTGATATTTTCTTCATATTATACATGTCCCAGTACTAACTTTCCACCCTGTTATGATGTTTCATTTCTGCCTTCAAAAAGTCTAAAATTCCACAAAATCCATTTAATGTATGTGACATCAATTGATTTTGATGTGAATTCAACCATGGAAAGCAAAGTGAGCTTCAACTGTCACCATCTCTGTAGTCTTACATTTACTCTGACTCAAATGGGTTCAATGCTGTGCAAATTGATATAAAATGACATGATGATCAACTCTGTGTAAAACAGTTTTACACAGACTCAGTTTTGAGTCTGTTTTACACAGACTAATTTTGTGTAAAACACAAACTGAGTCTGTGTAAAAGACTCAGTTTTTTATTGAGTAAAAAACTGAGTAAAAAACTCAGTTTTTTACTGAGTTTTTTACTCAGTAAAAAAAACCCCCATCTCTAATGGTGATGTCACCCCCCCCCCGTTTCCAACTGCTGATTCAAGTGTGCTTCAGCTGAAGCGTGCTGAAGCATGTGGTTCAGCTAGCATTCTCAGCAATGCTAGCTGAACATGTGGCTTCAGCTAGCAGCCGAAGCCACATGCTTCGGCTGCTAGCTGAAGCATGTGGGCGTGCCTTATTAGCAAATAGCAATACCAGCCATGTCTACGATCGTCTCTAAATCAACCAGGCTTCATGTGATTTCCACCAGATATTTATGGCTGACTTCAGTGAACCTCTAAAGACCCCAATAGCATTAGATTATAACTTGACTCCACTTCCCCCCTTCGGTTAATCAAATAGCTATATCTCCTCTCTACATTGCTAATCTGCATGAGATGTTGCAGACTGCAGCAGGGAGCGCTGCTGCAAACAGTGGTGGGAAGTACTGTACTTAAGTAGAGTTTTCGTTTTCTGTACTTAAGTAGATTTATAATGGGTTCTTTCTACTTTTACTCCACTACATTTTACAGTAAGTATCTGTACTTTCTACTTCACTACATTTCTACAAAACTGTCTCGTTACTCGTTATATCCAAGTCGCGTTGCTCTTTTCTTCCGTTAAAATGTGAAGTTAGGGATTAAGGTGGCGCCGTAAAATCCAGCAATAACGTGACGTAGTGTCTGTTGTTACCCATCGGCTCCACCTTTACTCGCACGCGGAGCTCCAAGACATGCGCAGTGGTTTCCTCTGAGCGGGTGAAGCTGCCTAATCATCAGTAATATAAAAGCGCTGCATAAATCAAAATAATGGCGACATGTAAAATCAGCAGCGCTTCGCTTTCACAGACGGCGGGGACTTCGTCCAACTTTTAGCGTCACTTGGAAGGATAGCTTAAAGAAAGGTAATATCTGTGGACGTGATGCTAGCTAAGCTAGCTGTACAGACACACATGTTGCATCTGATTAAAAAAAGTTGTCACTATGCGCTGAATTATACGGTGTTGACTGAGGTGTCGCATATATGGGACAACGCTGTGACCAAGTCTGCATTATATGATATAACATTCAGGAACGATCTGATTCTTCTGACGGATCTTTACTAATTCCTAAGGACTGAAGCCTCACTTAGAGCCTTATTTGTTTTATATATTTATTATATATATATTATATATATAATATATTATATTTATTATATTATATATATTATATATATATTATATTTATATATATATATATATATATATAATATTATATATATATATATATATTATACACAACACACATTTATTTATCGCTGAATAATAAAAGTTGAACGTATGAACACATAGCATGCTCATTGCTAATTGATTTCGTCTCCTATATAATGGCAAACATTGCAGTGGGAGGGAGGATAAAAACAGTCACGATGCTCCTTCTGCTTGGTTACTTGTTGCGCCGTTGGACAGTGGAAAGATTGTTAGGAAAGATTGTGAAAAATGTTTATTCAGTAAAATTTAAAAAGCATAATGTTAGATTTAGTCATTAAAGGTTTGTTATTCTGTTGAAGGTTAGCTAGCTTGTGTTCAATTTAAAAGTGTGTTCATGACATATAACAGTTACAATTTTATTAAAAATGCAGCAGATTTGGTCATGAGTTCAAAATGTGACAAGATTTTTTTTAAAATATGTAAGTTGATTTTTCTTTAACATTACATAATTGATAACTTTTTGAAGCATGGTGCAACATAGTTCATGATTTGTTGAAAAAATTGTTTGAGTGGCTAGTGAAAATTGGATATTTTTCCTATGAAATGTAGAGATGTAAGTGGTTATCTAAAAATGTAACAGTTGGGTGATTGTTTTGCGGCAACATTCCATGTCCCCATGTTTTGCTTACTATTAATTTTTGTAAAATGTGCCAAATATTTACAACAAAGTATTTTAATTATACATTTAGATGTTTGTCATTATTCAAATATAAACGAAATGCCTTTCAAATATTTTGTTCTTTACACACCTTTTGTTGACGAACATGTTCAATTTCATGTTTGACCAGTGCAGCGTAATAGACTTCCTCATGACATTTAAACTATAAAATATATTTATATTATATGTTTTTCTTCATAAGTTGATTGACTGGAGTACACCTTATTTTAATATGCAATTTAATCTACTGAAACCATTTTCTCATTGATATTTTCTTATATACATGTCCAGTACTAACTTTCCACCCTGTTAGATGTTTCATTTCTGCCTTGAAAAAGTCTAAAATTCCTTAAAAACCATTTAATGTAGTGACATCAATTGGTTTGATGTGAGTTCAACCATGGAAACAAAGTGAGCTTCAACTCACCGTCTCTGTACTTTTTCTTATCTTAAATATGTTAAACCTGTATATGTTAAATTAAAGTTCCATGCTGTTAGGAAAGATTGTGAAAAATGTTTATTCAGTAGAATTTAAAAAGCATAATGTTATATTTAGTCACTAAAGGTTTGTTATTCGGTTTAATGTTAGCTAGCTAAATGTTGACAACATAAAGAGCTACAGGTAAATTAGTTAGAATTTATCTTCCACCCTGTTATGTTCATGAACCAAATAAGGTAGAAATTAGGGTGAAAAGAAATAATTCTAAGTCAAATAAAAAATTTGAGTTGATGGAATAGAGTTGCAGAGTATCTGAGGTATTATCAGATGTCTTTGCCATTTGTCTGTTTTCATTTCACTAGTTACCCCCATTGACTCATGTGAGGGGAACAATGAGTACATGTCATGGAAAATCAACTACAGGGATATCAAATGTTCTTGCCAAACAGAACCAGGACAAACACTCTACCAGTACATTGACTGAGCCAATCCTGCAACTAATAATGAAAATCATCAGATTTTAGAATCAAAGACTTTGATTTTCCACCATTTTATGGGAAAAAACCACCATGTTATATTCCATTCACACGTTTTTATGAAATATTGTTACAGAAACATTAAGTACTGTAAATTTTTGAGCCATGTTGGGAGTTGAAGACCAATAAATGCAAATATTGGTATAAGTTTTTAAAATTACCAATATTTTCCATGCTGTCAGTAATATGAGTAAAAAAACAGATTTTTCTTTACAATAGTGATAAATGATTTGTAACTTCATGATGTGTTACAATTTCAAGAATAAAACATTATATTGTAAAAGGGACACACTCTTCTAAGAAAAGTCATAATTTTTTTAATTTAAATGTTTAACTATTTGTGGTCCATATGTAAATGTTCATCAAAGGGTGGAACACATTCAGAGACAATGGTGAAAAAACACATGTAATTATTAATTTATCCGATCCTCAGCTTGCCCATTATTAATTTCTTATTGTTAAACATGTAAGTGTTGTAACAAAATATTCCAAACGTAAAACAATACTTTTTTTTCAAAAATCCTCAGGCCGAATGTTGCCGCAAAAAAAGAATCACCCAATCAGAGATTAAAAGAGATAAAGTGCTGAATATTGATATCTGTTTCCCACATAGTTTTCATGGCTAATTATTGTTAGAAATCATTAACGTGATCAGTTTCTTCATAGATGAGAATCATTAATCATTAGTGATAATGTATAAGGCAAACTGAGTAAATTTGTTATTTCAGAACAGAGTGTAAAACTGGTAGCCTTTATATAAAACAGTACACATGAAGTACTCTCAGTT